>NC_088874.1:33579473-33696973 GCF_032884065.1 Artemia franciscana | reverse complement strand
AAATAGAAAGCTGTCATCCATTGATCGTGATTTGCATTTTTGTGGACAAAAGATTAAGGGCGACATAAAGAATATTATCCCATTTGTTTTTGGTTTATAACAGCAATAATATGGACACTAACGTAAATCAACAAGTCTTAGAAATGGACTGTGTGGAAAATCAAGCTCAACATCAGACTGTGAGCAGAAGAGATTAATTGTGATCACTTTTCTGGACGAATAAGAGTCCAAGTATGCAGTAAAGATATTGGCTAGCAATTAGCAGGATCATTCAAAGTTGCATCTTTATATAAAATAATCAATCGAGCTCACTAAAGTGAACTGGGAAAAAGTTCATTCTTAAAAGAGAGATTCACAAGTTCCGTCAAAGACAAAATATTAGAAGGAAGAATGAATTTACTCCCATTGTGAGTATACAATCAGAACCAGAAGATGATGAAACTATCAAGAATTGTGGCAACTTTTACCAAAGAAGCTCGTTCTGGTAAGCGTAAATGATAGTTCATAATCTTGGCAGGTTTCAGGGTGGTGGCAACGCTGCCTTAATTTGTGTTAATGTCTTTTCATCTTAAGTTTGTTTTATTGTCCATTTTAGTGTCTCTAATTATGGTCGTTTTAGGTTTCATTTCTTCGTCCGCAGTAACTCTACTTTTGTTTTGACGTGCACTGGCGTGCACTGGCGCAAACAATGGCGTGCACTAACAGTGTGCGTTTACTAACTGTAAAAGCACGACGGATAATTATTCCATCTTTATAGTACCTAAAAATACTGGTGATACTAGCACTACTGCTACTGCTACTACTGCTACTGCTACTGCTACTACTACTACTACTACCACTACAACCACTAGCACTACTAGTAACCTAATGTTACTGCTACTAATGGTAACGACACATCGTAACACCATGACGCCTGAGGCAAACATATCCATAAACGCTCAGCCTCTACCCAAATCTGTTCAGGGCTTCACTCTTTATTCTCGCTCCTCAAGTTCATATTTACTTTGAATTTAGTCTAATGACCTCTTCCCACGCCTTTTGACTGCATCTTGCTTTTCCTTTGGCCCCAGATCTATCGCGAAAAAGCATGATTTTCGGTGGCCAATTTTGAATTCTTCCCACGCCATTCGACTCCATCCTACTTTTCCTATGGCCCCAGATTTATCGCGAAAAAGCATGATTTTCAGAGGCCTCTTTGATCTACAGGATGTGACTAATCATCTTAAGCTACATTTCGTTATATCAACGGAATTATCTTACGGATCAAATCAGACTTTCATACAGCTTATCGTTTGATATAAGGTCATTTTAGCAATCACTTCAAATTATCCACAAACTATTTATCTGGGAAACACACAGCATGTCCACCTTAAATTTCAAAGCACCAACATTTTCAAGCCACAAAATGCCAACATTGTTACTGTGTTTTACAGAATCCCAATTTCATTTTTAAAACTTAAAAAGACAATAGTCATAAGCTCAAGTCGGCAAATTCAAAATTTGTTTTTAAAATGACTAAAAAAGTAACGCACATTATTCTAAATTTTTCTTTACATCAAAATTTGTTCAGCTAGAAGTCAACAGACTACCAAGAAGTATTCAGTAATCGATAACCAAAAGTATTTTTAAAATTTCTTTTAAAGAAAAGATCAAGTTATCTTCATAAGCTTAAAGAATAATCAGTCAAACGTCTTGAACCAACAATATACTAAATTTAAGAGTGGTGGACTTCTAAATTCAGTTTTTTTTCTTCTTTAGAATAGTTATCTAATATTTAACATATTTATCTTACTTGTAAACGATGAAAAAATAGGTTAGTAATCGATTATATGAAAATAAAACAGTCACGATTAAAAAGACGTTGAACAATCAACGTCTTATTAACAATTAACAATTTTTTATTAACAATCGTTATTAACAATTATTATTAACAATCAACAATCAAAAACTTATCAATTTTTATACTTGTTTTGAAGTTTGAAGCGCTGCTCTAAATCTTAGTTCTTCTTTTCCTTCATGTGGTCAGAGGTTTAAAAACATAAAAAGCAGGATCTTTCACCTCGTCTATGATTTGGCTGTGACACTGGTTCCTAATTACGAGTCAATCAACTAAGGCCAAATGCGAGTACACACTAAAATCAATTAGGAGGAATCTAATAGTATCTCTAGTGTCTCTTTTTAGTATCTCTATCACTACTTTAATATCCTTTTTGTCATCTTAGAGAGAACCGTAGTGAATATTTCATGAATTTCCAACTTGGATCAAAACTTAGTTTTTTTCAATTTTCCAGCTGAAGAAGAGAAAACGATTGTGGGTTGAAACACCCCAGTAAGAGCTTTCTTTTTCTATTTTGATGATCACAATGAAATTTGATGAAAGTTTTTTTTTGCCGGCCCCAAAACTATGCCAAAAATATCTACGTGTGTCCGGCCCTTTAGAGAAAATAGTTACAAACAATTGGGACAGCAGGATTAAGTCTCTAGAAATTGCTAGTTTTAAAACAGCATTGAGACATGGTCAGCTCAACAAAGCAAACACAAGTTTGCGCCGCAGAACAAAACTGGAGATTACTGTCCTACTTTATTATAAAATATATATATCTCTAATTTTAACTCACCAAATTCATCATAAAATACAGTACAATGATGAGGTATGTGACGAAAAATAGAGCATACCACTTAGAACGGGCATAAGCTGGCATCATAACATCTGGAAAACTAGAATATAAAAATAGATTTAAAAATATGAGCTATATACAAATACAAAGCTACATAAAAAAGGAACAAATTCCGCAGATATATTTATCGGTACAAACTACTTTTTTCATTGTCTTATCAGTACATTTATCTTTACAACGAAACCTTTAGGCTGAGGTTCATCACAGAAGGTTGTGAAACCTGACTAGCCTACTGCTAAAGAAAAACAAATCGAACCAAATTCTAACGTGAAAACATACAGGTGTTTATACCCTAGATTAAGCTGAAACTGAGCACTTCTCCAGAAAACAGGATACAGGGTTGCCACTGAGAATTTAATGATACAGATACCTTCCCAAAGGTCTTAAGCTCAGGACTGAAATTCTAATGTTTTAGAAAAAAAAGTCCAGGAATGACATCTCTGGTGCGAAGTGGTTGGAATTCAGAATGTTTTTTTTTTTATCGAGTCGATTCAGTTTTTGAAACCTCCTCTTCATACGGTCCTTTAATGCTCAAAATTTTTCTGAAGGCTCAAGCAGCCCTTCTAGCAGCTCAGCAGCAGTAATTCAAAAACCAGTTTCATGTATTGACTTAGCTTCAGATATTTAAAGGTATTTAATGTTTATCAGCCCCGGTGCGAAGCAATTTACACACAAAATGTTCTATTTTTTCAATCGGAAAGAAATTAAAAGATTAAAAAGCCCATTATAGATATTTACACTGTAATTCAGTTGTTTTTACAAAGAATGTTTTCTTCGGAACTTAACATATAACTAAAAACTGATATTAAATTTTCCATTTCCCTGCTATTTTTGTGATTTATAGCAGGGAATAAAGCTTGTTTTATATAACAAAAGGTCGAAGCATCCTTAAATATAAATAAAATAGAAGAAATTTGTGTGAATCATTCGATTGATTTTTGTATATTTAAGGGATTGGCTACAAGTACAAGTTTTACATTATGTGTTTGGGATTCAACAAAGACGACAAAGGCCTTTTTTGTCTCGTCCAGATTGGCGAAGGTTCTACCGATCAGAGAGTTATCGAAGTACTTGAAAAGAGGGTAGTCGGTTGCAGATAAGTCTAGGAAGTGTAGTAGATAAGGTAAAACTTCAAAGTAGACCCTCTTCCACAATAGAAGAAGTTCAGGACAGTGGTTGGACACCGATGAGCCACTTCCCAAAAGCATAAGCCCACCAATAAAAGACCTTTGTATGGTTACTGTTTGGTGGTCAGTGGCTAGTTTGATTCAATATAACTTTCTGCAAACGGAAGAAACCATGACAGCAGAGTCCTATTGCTACTACTACTATTACAACTAACTCACCGGAGCACCAAGCCGCCGGAGACCAACACAGCTACGCACGTTCCTCCTCCAACCTAATCTATTTAAAGCCTCCCTCTTTACACCCTCCCAGGAAGTTACCATTTCCTTCAAATCTTTATTTATGACATACTCCCAACCCAGACAAGGATGACCTGCTTACCGTGTAGCCCCAGACGGTGGGCCAAAAAGGACAATCTTCGGTAATCTGTCATCCTTCATCCGTAGAACGTGGCCTAGCCATATCAACCTTTCTTTCATTATATCCCTAAAAAACGGGTTTGAACCACATTTTCCGTACAACCAACTGTTTGAAATACGGTCAGTCAGCTGGGTACCCAGAACAATCCGTAGGCAATTTCTCTGGAAAACATCTAGTAAATTTTCATCTGCTTTTCGGAGTGTCCATGCTTTAGAGCCATATCTAACCACTGTCGTCACTGTAGCTTCCAATATTCTAATCTTGGTTTGCAGACTTATCTTTCTATTCTACCCAACTTTTTTTAACTGTGAGAAAACACCCTTAGCCTTAGCTAATCTACTTTTAACATCTTCACTGCTTCCACCATCTTTACTAATAATACTACCGTACCAAGGTAACTGAAGCTCCCAACCATATCAATCTTTTCGTTACCTAATATCACCTGTTCATCTTTACTTATTCCTAGCCTTAGTAACTTAGTCTTCTTAACATTTATTTTCAAGCCTATTTTAGCACCCTGAACTCGCAAAGCCTGAAAAAATTAATTCATTTTGCTCACACTTTCATCTAATATGCTTAAATCACCAGCATAAGTCCATGAGCGTTAATCCTCCCCATTTGATTCCGTGGTCTCCAATTGCTTTTCCTGTGCTCCTTAAGACGAAGTCCATCAAAATGATCCATATAAAGGGGGATAGAACACAACCCTGCTTAACTCCTGATTTAATACAAAACCAGTTGCTAACCTCATTTACTACCTTAACCTCAGCAGTATTATTCTCGTACGTAGAAATCACTTTAATGCATTTTTCTGGTATACCATATAACCATAAGACCTTTGTTAACGCTCTTCTATCAACAGAATTGAAAGCTTGCTCATAATCGATAAAAATGAGAACCGAAGGTGTTTGACAACGAAGAGACTTCTCAATTATTAACCTAAGAGTGAAAACTTGGTCGTCACATCCTCTACCTTTTCTAAAACCGCATTGTTCTTTCCTTAAGACTTTATGATGAAATTAACGAAATGAACGTTGTAGCAGCCGCCAATGGTCATAACGTTGGTAGCAGCCAACGTTGCCAGCAATGTAAATAACGTTGGTAGCAGCCGCCAATGGTCAACAGAAAAAGTCCGATCCTGTTTCACAACAAAGCCCGTCCGCACGCTTCTAAAATTACGTCCAAAAATTAAACGAATTGAACGTCAAAGTTCCACCTAGCCCACCACACTAACCAGATCTCTCCCCAACAACTGCCATTTTTTTAAGCAGTTCAATAACCTTCTCACTGGTAGAGCCTTCGCCAACCCAGACGAGGCAAAACAAAATTGAACGAATATTTTTTATTAAAATTACTTAATAAAATCGCTTAATTTATTGAGATTAAGCCATTTGCTGAGATATTATAATATGGTAATTCACATAGTCAATGGCGGTTCTAGTCTCTCTAGAGTCCGGGGCGAAATCCTGATTAGCGCCCCACCCCTTGTCTCCCAAATATTATCAAGCAAAATGCTTACCAAAATTTGTATTTATTAAAAAGGTTTTGCCAGCTCTATTTTAATAGAAATAAAATCACAAAATTATTGTGACCATTCAATTATTTATTCGAAATTCTGCGCCCCTAAAATTTCTGCATATCCTAAAATGTCTGCACCCAGGCCAAGTGTCCCCTCTGTCTCCCCCCTAAAATCACTTCTACACATACTATTAGTTCATATGGTAAGTTCATCCACAAATAAATGATGCAAAAATAATTAAAATAACAACATTTGTTGCCTATCAAACAGTTCGTGATAACGAACTGTAGTAAGGAGCAACCCGGCTCAATAGTAACCGAAACTCTAAAAAATGGAATTTTGATACCAATAGCTACATCAAAAGAATCGCATTTTAATGCTGATTTTAAATATATAAGTTTCATCAAGTTTAGTCTTACCCATCAAAAGTTACGAGAAAATTTGCCTTATTTTAGAAAATAGGGGGAAACACCCCCTAAAAGTCATAGAAGCTTAACGAAAATCACACCATCAGATTCAACGTTTCAAAGAACCCTATTGTAGAAGTTTCAAGCTCCTATCTACAAAAATGTGGAACTTTGTATTTTTGCCAGAAGTCAGATCACGGATGCGTGTTTATATGTTTGTTTTTTGGTTGTTTTTTTTCCCAGGGGTGATCGTATCGACCCAGTGGTCCTAGAATGCTGCGAGAGGGCTCATTCTAACGGAAATGAAAAGTTCTAGTGCCCTTTTTAAGTGACCAAAAAATTGGAGGGCACCTAGGCCCCCTCCCACGCTAATTATTTTCCCAAAGTCAACGGATCAAAATCCTGAAATAGCCATTTTATTCAGCGTAGTCGAAAAACCTTATAACTATGTCTTTGGGGACGACTTACTCCCCCACAGTCCCCTGGGAGGGGCTACAAGTTACAAACTTTGACCAGTGCTTACGTAATGGTTATTGGGAAGTGTATAGACGTTTGGGATTTTTTGGTTGGGGGAAGGTGCTGAGAAGAGGGGGATATGTTGGGGAACTTTCCATCGAGGAATTTATCATGGGGGAAGAAAATTTCCATGAAGGGAGCGCAGGATTTTCTATCATTATTTAAAAAAAAAAACACAATGAAAAAATAAATATGAAAAAGTTTTTCTCACATGGAAGTAAGGAGCAGCATTAAAACTTAAAACGAACAGAAATTATTACGCATATGAGGGGCTCACCTCCTCATAATACCTCGCTCTTTATGCTAAAGTATTTTTAGTAATTTCAACTATTTATTCTACGGCTTTTGTGATTCAGGGGTCGTTCTTAATGAACTGGGACAAAATTTAAGCTTCAGTGTAAAGAGCGAGGCACTGACGAGGGGGTGAACCCCCTCATATATGTAATAAAAACATGAGAATACAAAAGTTCCTTACGTAAGCTAATTTATAAGTTACGTATATCTTTTACTAATAAAAACATTCGTAAAAAATTGAAACTTCTAGTTGCCTTTTGAAGTAATCAAAAAATCGGAGGACAACTAGGCTTCCTCCCCCGCTCTTTTTTTTCTCAAAATCATTCGATCAAACTATGAGAAAGCCATTTAGCCAAAAAAGATGAATATGCAAATTTCGTTTGAATTATTCCTCTGCGGAGAGCCAAAATCAAAACATGCATTGATTCAAAAACGTTCAGAAATTAAATAAAAAAAAATAGTTTTTTTTAACTGAAAGTAAGGAGCGACATTAAAACTTAAAACGAACAGAAATTACTTCTTATATGAAAAGGGCTGCTTCCTCATCAACGCCCCACTCTTTACACTAAAGTTTTTTACTGTTTTAAAAAGAAGGGTTGAGAGAAAGAGTCAAACTTTAGCGTAAAGAGCGGGGCGTTGATGAGGAAGCAGCTCCTTTCATATACGAAGTAATTTCTGTTCGTTTTAAGTTTTAATGTCGCTCCTTACTTGCAGTTTAAAAAAACTGTTTGTTTTTTTTTTATTTAATAATGAGTAAGATCGTACGATCAGTTAAGGACATTCAACCATACCCTTCGAAATAAAATTTTGGTAGAAACATAGCATTAGATTCGTAATAATTAATATTATTTTCTTCTAGGAATTTCTATTATTATTAGTAATTGCACAATACCGGTAAGAAGCACTACGAAAAGTAAGGCGGCTTTCTATGGAAAACCGTTCAGCAGCCGCGATATAAACATAAAACCAAGTTAAACAATACCAAAAAATTGGGAAAAATCAAACAAAATATGAATTTGACAGCAAAAACGAAATCTATGCATAAATTTTCTACCACTGATTCTCATCAACACTAAATTGAAGGGCATGACTAATGAGAATTCAAAAATAAAATTATCTCTTACAAGTAAAATTATACTTACAATTAGAAAAAAGAATTATTAGCTTTGATGCTGAAAAGGAATCCTATGATACACAAATAAATCAATACATGACAAACAAATAAAGGTTCAGTATTAAATTGGATGAATGCCCTGAGGGCAGTGTACGGCGCGGCAATTGGACCCTCCTTCCTTCAATATTTTTTTATAGTCCCTCATTAGTATTTCCAGTGAAAATACTTTCGTTTAAATCTTTTTTTTAAAGACTTTGTCTTTTCGTAAGAAATTCTTGACACAGAATCTTTGTCCCCATCCCATAATTTTTGTGAATTCTTGACACAGAATCTTTGTCCCCATCCCATAATTTTTGTGAATTGGTACTCCTGATCAAGTACATAAGTAATAATTATCAAGAATATGAAGCCATCCTTTTTATATCATGCTGACCTAACGACTCAGAAATATTTGCACTCCTAATTTTTTTATTTACATCTCAGGCTCTAGGCATCTAAAGAGAAAGAGTACAAAATAACTTACTTGGCAGTAGTTAAAAGAACGAAGAGATTAACGAAGCTCTCTGATAATGTACTAAAATAAGGATTGTCTAAATGTTCACTAAATAAATAAAATCCCAAACAGGAAAATAGCAGCATAACAAATAATAATAGCACTAGCATGTCCAATATTGGAGGTAACGACTGAAGGACCTAAAATAAGAATAGGCATGATAAATCAAGAGGATAGTTAAAAGGTTAAACAAATTCTTCAATGTCCATATCAAAATTATATAGCAAAATTAGAATTCCATAGTTGCCACTGATTATATAAACAAAATTTAAGCCACAGTAACATTTAAAGAACTATTAAATATTTTTGATCCTTCTGAAGATATAATTATAGTTGAAAAATCTTTAAGAGAGTAACTTAAGACAAAATAAAATAATACATACAATGTTTAACTTTAAGAGATATTACTAGAACCCCAGTCACGGCTTGAAAAAATCCATGGGCCTAAGATATAAAAAAAGACCTCGTTATCACAAAACAAGGACCATTTTTTTTTGTATTTACATCCTTTTAGGATTTGTTCTTGTCTTCAAAGGAAGAGAAATAGGATAGCCCCTTCGCTGGTCTTCAATGTAGGTGCCAATATTTGACTTGGACACGTTGAATTTCTTTTTCAATTAGAAAAAATGGAAAATTGCTTATGATAAATTTTATTTATAAATGATAGGTTATACAAAAACCATTTTGCAGTTAGCAATTGGAAGACACGTGGGTCGTGGTGGGTGCTAGAGAGAAGAAAAAAGACTATAAAATTAGATTAGCAAAACTCTCGGGATTTCAGGAAAAAAATTTCAGGACTGTCAGATTGCCAAGTCGTCTTAAAAAATCTAAGAACAGAAGTTTTCCCTTATTTATACTGAGTCTGATAAAGGAAACCACAGTATTAGTAAAAACAAAAAAAGGCTCGCGAACAAACAAGTGCAGATACAGGCTTTTCACGGCAAAATTCTTGTCACTTCAATTTTCAATTCTGTAGCATGATTATGACCTTAATATCAACAAAGTATGATCTTATCATAATTTTAAAATATATCACAATTTTGAGCAAAATTAAAAAATTCTTTTCCAACACAAAAGGAGTGTTACGGAATGTCACTTCACATGTCAGATATGGGGACAAATTCCAAAATTCATATTTTACAGGAGACTAGAAGATTGTCTTGTGCTCTTTTTGTCACGGTCGTAATAAATTTAATCATTAGGTTAAAATATCCCTTGATTCGATTTCCCATGGTTATGACAATAGAAGTCGAAAGGAATTGCAAAAATACTAGAAAAGAATCCAAGTATTACAAATCCGATATTTTCGAAAGCTTTTGAAAACCCCCATAAAAGTTCCAAAAAGAGATTTGTACGGAACTGTTCGAACTTGGTTACTTGAGGAAATATACACACATATGCTTTTTGCACATACACAGATAAACTGTTAAAATTTTACCCCGAAGAGAATTGACCCAATCCATGGTTTTTGGGTCAGATGTATGCGTCCCCTTAACAAAACGTTGTGCTGATGTAGGTTTCACAAAGTAAAAACAGAATGTGACCATCATTTTGCTTTACTATCGTATACAGAAGTGTTACTGATTACAGGGGCTTTCTTATACTAATCAATTTCTGACCCGCTGTTTATTAAAGGAAATAGAGCAAGAAAAACCAAGAGATAAGAAGAAATATACAAAATAAACTTTCCTAATGGCTGAAATAACGATTAAAAACATTAGATAGAATAAGAAAAAATGCAAGTAAGAAAGAAATAAAGACCCTCAGACAAACCTCTTCTTTTAACTTTTAAAACAACTTATAGGATATTAATTCTCCTGCTGTTCTAAACTTCAGAAAAATCTTACGGGTACCATACCGTCGGGGCAGATGCAGAGGCTACTTTAAAACGGAAACTCAAACTAACGGAAAATAATATACATTTTATAAGGGACTTAGGCCTAACACAAAAAGAATGAAATATTGACATGACACTGGATGAAGTCTAGCCTTACGTAAAGTCGGCATTGATTTGGCCAATTTACCGACGTATCTCTCTAATTAGACTACCCAGTATCTCTCTCTCTACTACCCAGTATCTCTCTACCCAGCTTAAGGTGGGTAAGAGAATACTATAATTTGCTAGGGTAAACGAGATCCAAAGATTTTAGAAGATCCAAAGGATGTAAATGCACTTCACAGTCATCTTTTGGTACTTAAAGTCAGGACTCGGTGTGCAAGTTGGCCTATATAGTGTTTGAAAGGTAGTAATTTTTACCATAGTGGTCATATAAGTATTTAATATAAATATAAATATTAATATAAATCAATATAAATATTAATGAAGACTACCCCAAGTTTCGATCTTCTTGTGACATTACATCTCGTATATAACGTCTAACTAAGTGTTCTGGACCCAGAATAGCCCAAAATGAAGAAATGTGTATAAAATACATTAAAAGTGTCTAATCTACTGTCTATTATATGCCCATATAAGTGTTGACTACTTTACTAAGAGCTTCATTCTCTTTATTTAAAGAAGTTAAAAAAGTTAAAAGAAGTTAAAAAGTTAAAAGTTAGTTTAAAAATGGTTTATTGAGGGTGGGTCCTTTATTTCTTTGTTTCTTGACAGTGTTCACACACGACGTAAAGTCAACTCGACTAGGTACATAATCTATCTTTGGGAATATTATTGAGGAGGCAGCACATATTCAGAAATTTTCTCAACGAGCAAGCTACCATAATAGGCACGCAGGATGTACAACGACAGGGATGCTAGATTCAATAATCAAGGTAATACTCCAATGCCAAAAAAAAGAATCCGGAACATTGTCAACAGCATCAACTTGCCAACAGTTATGTCTTAGGGCAATTATAGCCTTTAAGTTCTAGAGACAAAACTGTAGAGCCCTATGAGCAGCTGACAAAATGCCCACTCCTTTTCATAAAACAGCTTCCTTGGCCATGTAACAGTCAACAAGAGCAATATACTAATACGCGTCTAGGCGAACTAGGGTTTAGCTTTCACTTGTCGCCAAGGACCTGAGAAAACATAGATCAAGCAAGCAAACTAGTCTACAACAGGTGAATATTTTTTGTTATTGATCAAACACAATTAATTTGTATTTATAAGGTCGGCAATGTGAGTTCTAAATAGATAATAAAAATAGGGGTAACAGCAGAAAACATGAGCTTTTGCCACAACGTCAGCCTCAAACGGCTTTATAATACAAAGATTTATCAGCAGAAGTAGTATTTGCTATCCAAAATAAAAAGGAAATCAGAATGATAAAATTGACTTTAGAATGAAAATCGAATTGGTAGACTGTGGTGAAGAAGTTTAGAGCCACGGATATTTGAAAAAAAAAAGAAAAACAAGACAGATAGTCTGAATGAGAGGCAAAGCTGGCACAAGGTTTTTTCAGAATTGCACAAAAATGATGTCACTTTCACTTGTTAATAGATAGTCTATCATCCATCCTTCCTAGGACAGAACTATTGAGGGCCATATAAGCAATATGAACAGAAGATGCCTTCTATGCAATGTATGGTGCTGGAACCCATTCGGGCTACAATAAGCGAGTTACAAAGGAACAATCTAATTCTATGCCTGGATATGGAGGCAATAAGTCAGCGAACTTTCCTAATTAAGTTTCGGCTCTTGGCTAGAGATCGGTCAAACCAGCACTCAACCCTTGCTGCCTTCTGGGCCTGCAGGCACGAGAGGACCCAAGTCTTTGTAAATTTTTATTCTCAGGTAGTCTACTCTCCTTTCTAGTCTTATAATTCGCAGTTTCTTTGATTCTCGAAAACAGTTTAATATTGATACCATCGAGTTAACTCTCAGAAGACGCAAGGTTGGTATATCTATCTAATGTGACCCTGTCTCTCCCCAAGACACTTAATATAATCAGAATCATCACGGTAATGAGTGATAAGTTAAAGAGAGACGGTTCTCAATAGTAACTGAAACTTTAAAAAATTAAATTCAGAGAATAAGTTTTTTTGCCAGTTCCAAATACATAAAATCCATCTAGTTTGAAGTTATTGACTAAAAGTTAAAAATTATACAATTTTAAAAATTGGAAAACCATTACCAAGAAAGGGCTCAAACCCTTGGATGGAGGTTCTAGGCCTCTGTCTACAAGAGTGCAAAATTTAGTACTGTCCCAATATAGATAGCAACAAATATACCTTTTCCTCCAAAGGAGGAAAAGGAATGTGATCCAAGAGGATCACATTCAAACAGGAATTTAAATTCAACACTAAGATGCTATACGATAATTGTAATTTTACAACGCTGGCCTAACCTTGCTTTCTAGTCTTGTAAGTTCTCAAACTTATTAATTATCAATGGAAATCTAATCAGATTTTGCCAGCGCAGCGCTAGTTCCTTCAAAAATGGAAACGTTATCGTACCTGTCTGAAATACCTCCTTAACCGTCCACTATGATGATTATGTATAATGGAGTTCTAAACTTATTAATTCTCAATATACATCTATTCAGATTTTGGAAACCTGGCGTTAGTCCCCTAAAAATGGAAACGGTATCATACCTGTCTGAGATACCTCCTTACCCTTCCACTATAGTGGTTATCTAGAATAGAGTTCCAAACTCATAAATTCTCAATAGACATCTAATCAGATTTTGGAAAACTGGCGTTAGTCCCCTAAAAATGGAAACGTTATCGTACCTGTCTGAAATACCTCCTTAACCGTCCACTATGATGATTATGTATAATGGAGTTCTAAACTCATAAATTCTCAATAGACATCTAACCAAATTTTGGAAACCTGGCGTTAGTCCCCTAAAAATGGAAACGTTATCGTATCTGTCTGAAATACCTCCTTACCCTTCCACTATAGTGGTTATCTAGAATAGAGTTCCAAACTCATAAATTCTCAATAGACATCTAATCAAATTTTGGAAACCTGGCGTTAGTCCCCTAAAAATGGAAACGTTATCGTATATGTCTAAGATATCGCCTTACCCTTCCACTATAGTGGTTATCTAGAATAGAGTTCCAAACTCATAAATTCTCAATAGACATCTAATCAGATTTTGGAAACCTGGCGTTAGTCCCCTAAAAATGGAAACGTTATCGTATATGTCTAAGATATCGCCTTACCCTTCCACTATAGTGGTTATCTAGAATAGAGTTCCAAACTCATAAATTCTCAATAGACATCTAATCAGATTTTGGAAACCTGGCGTTAGTCCCCTAAAAATGGAAACGTTATCGTACCTGTCTGAGATACCTCCTTACCCTTCCACTATAGTGGTTATCTAGAATAGAGTTCCAAACTCATAAATTCTCAATAGACATCTAATCAAATTTTGAAAACCTGGCGTTAGTCCCCTAAAAATGGAAACGTTATCGTATCTGTCTGAGATACCTCCTTACCCTTCCACTATAGTGGTTATCTAGAATAGAGTTCCAAACTCATAAATTCTCAATAGACATCTAATCAAATTTTGGAAACCTGGCGTTAGTGCCCTAAAAATGGAAACGTTATCGTACCTGTCTGAGATACCTCCTTACCCTTCCACTATGGTGGTTATCTAGAATAGAGTTTCAAACTCATAAATTCTCAATAGACATCTAATCAAATTTTGGAAACCTGGCGTTAGTGCCCTAAAAATGGAAACGTTATCGTACCTGTCTGAGATACCTCCTTACCCTTCCACTATAGTGGTTATTTAGAATAGAGTTCCAAACTCATAAATTCTCAATAGACATCTAATCAGATTTTGGAAACCTGGCGTTAGTCCCCTAAAAATGGAAACGTTATCGTACCTGTCTGAGACACCTCCTTACCCTTCCACTATAGTGGTTATCTAGAATAGAGTTCCAAACTCATAAATTCTCAATAGACATCTAATCAGATTTTGGAAAACTGGCGTTAGTCCCCTAAAAATGGAAACGTTATCATACCTGTCTGAGACACCTCCTTACCCTTCCACTATGGTGGTTATCTAGAATAGAGTTCCAAACTCATAAATTCTCAATAGACATCTAATCAGATTTTGGAAAACTGGCGTTAGTCCCCTAAAAATGGAAACGTTATCATACCTGTCTGAGACACCTCCTTACCCTTCCACTATAGTGGCAATCTAGAATAGAGTTCCAAACTCATAAATTCTCAATAGACATCTAATCAAATTTTGGAAACCTGGCGTTAGTCCCCTAAAAATGGAAACGTTATCATACCTGTCTGAGACACCTCCTTACCCTTCCACTATAGTGGCAATCTAGAATAGAGTTCCAAACTCATAAATTCTCAATAGACATCTAATCAAATTTTGGAAACCAGGCGTTAGTCCCCTAAAAATGGAAACGTTATCATGCCTGTCTGAGATACCTCCTTACCCTTCCACTATAGTGGTTATCTAGAATAGAGTTCCAAACTCATAAATTCTCAATAGACATCTAATCAAATTTTGGAAACCTGGCGTTAGTCCCCTAAAAATGGAAACGTTATCGTATCTGTCTGAGATACCTCCTTACCCTTCCACTATAGTGGTTATCTAGAATAGAGTTCCAAACTCATAAATTCTCAATAGACATCTAATCAAATTTTGGAAACCTGGCGTTAGTGCCCTAAAAATGGAAACGTTATCGTACCTGTCTGAGATACCTCCTTACCCTTCCACTATAGTGGTTATCTAGAATAGAGTTCCAAACTCATAAATTCTCAATAGACATCTAATCAGATTTTGGAAAACTGGCGTTAGTCCCCTAAAAATGGAAACGTTATCGTACCTGTCTGAGACACCTCCTTACCCTTCCACTATGGTGGTTATCTAGAATAGAGTTCCAATTCTCAATAGACATCTAATCAAATTTTGGAAACCTGGCGTTAGTCCCCTAAAAATGGAAACGTTATCGTACCTGTCTGAGATACCTCCTTACCCTTCCACTATGGTGGTTATCTAGAATAGAGTTCCAATTCTCAATAGACATCTAATCAAATTTTGGAAACCTGGCGTTAGTCCCCTAAAAATGGAAACGTTATCGTACCTGTCTGAGATACCTCCTTACCCTTCCACTATAGTGGTTATCTAGAATAGAGTTCCAAACTCATAAATTCTCAATAGACATCTAATCAAATTTTGGAAACCAGGCGTTAGTCCCCTAAAAATGGAAACGTTATCATACCTGTCTGAGATACCTCCTTACCCTTCCACTATAGTGGTTATCTAGAATAGAGTTCCAAACTCATAAATTCTCAATAGACATCTAATCAAATTTTGGAAACCAGGCGTTAGTCCCCTAAAAATGGAAACGTTATCATACCTGTCTGAGATACCTCCTTACCCTTCCACTATAGTGGTTATCTAGAATAGAGTTCCAAACTCATAAATTCTCAATAGACATCTAATCAAATTTTGGAAACCAGGCGTTAGTCCCCTAAAAATGGAAACGTTATCATACCTGTCTGAGATACCTCCTTACCCTTCCACTATAGTGGTTATCTAGAATAGAGTTCCAAACTCATAAATTCTCAATAGACATCTAATCAAATTTTGGAAACCAGGCGTTAGTCCCCTAAAAATGGAAACGTTATCATACCTGTCTGAGATACCTCCTTACCCTTCCACTATAGTGGTTATCTAGAATAGAGTTCCAAACTCATAAATTCTCAATAGACATCTAATCAAATTTTGGAAACCAGGCGTTAGTCCCCTAAAAATGGAAACGTTATCATACCTGTCTGAGATACCTCCTTACCCTTCCACTATAGTGGTTATCTAGAATAGAGTTCCAAACTCATAAATTCTCAATAGACATCTAATCAAATTTTGGAAACCTGGCGTTAGTCCCCTAAAAATGGAAACGTTATCGTACCTGTCTGAGATACCTCCTTACCCTTCCACTATAGTGGTTATCTAGAATAGAGTTCCAAACTCATAAATTCTCAATAGACATCTAATCAAATTTTGGAAACCTGGCGTTAGTCCCCTAAAAATGGAAACGTTATCGTACCTGTCTGAGATACCTCCTTACCCTTCCACTATAGTGGTTATCTAGAATAGAGTTCCAATTCTCAATAGACATCTAATCAAATTTTGGAAACCTGGCGTTAGTCCCCTAAAAATGGAAACGTTATCGTACCTGTCTAAGATACCTCCTTATCAGTCCACTATGATGGTTATCTATAATGGAGTTCTAAACTTATTTATTCTCAATAGACATCTAATCAAATTTTGGAAACCTGGCATTAGTCCCCTAAAATGGAAACGTTATCGTACCTGTCTAAGATACCTCCTTATCAGTCCACTATGATGGTTATCTATAATGGAGTTCTAAACTTATTTATTCTCAATAGACATCTAATCAAATTTTGGAAACCTGGCATTAGTCCCCTAAAAATGGAAACGTTATCGTACCTGTCTGAGATACCTCCTTACCCTTCCACTATAGTGGTTATCTAGAATAGAGTTCAAACTCATAAATTCTCAATAGACATCTAATCAAATTTTGGAAACCTGGCGTTAGTCCCCTAAAAATGGAAACGTTATCGTACCTGTCTGAGATACCTCCTTACCCTTCCACTATAGTGGTTATCTAGAATAGAGTTTCAAACTCATAAATTCTCAATAGACATCTAATCAAATTTTGGAAACCTGGCGTTAGTCCCCTAAAAATGGAAACGTTATCGTACCTGTCTGAGATACCTCCTTACCCTTCCACTATAGTGGTTATCTAGAATAGAGTTCCAAACTCATAAATTCTCAATAGACATCTAATCAAATTTTGGAAACCTGGCGTTAGTCCCCTAAAAATGGAAACGTTATCGTACCTGTCTGAGATACCTCCTTACCCGTCCACTATAGTGGTTATCTAGAATAGAGTTCCAAACTCATTAATTCTCAATAGACATCTAATCAGATTTTGGAAACCTGGCGTTAGTCCCCTAAAAATGGAAACGTTATCGTACCTGTCTGAGATACCTCCTTACCCGTCCACTATAGTGGTTATCTAGAATAGAGTTCCAAACTCATTAATTCTCAATAGACATCTAATCAGATTTTGGAAACCTGGCGTTAGTCCCCTAAAAATGGAAACGTTATCGTACCTGTCTGAGATACCTCCTTACCCTTCCACTATAGTGGTTATCTAGAATAGAGTTCCAAACTCATAAATTCTCAATAGACATCTAATCAGATTTTGGAAACCTGGCGTTAGTCCCCTAAAAATGGAAACGTTATCGTACCTGTCTGAGACACCTCCTTACCCTTCCACTATAGTGGCAATCTAGAATAGAGTTCCAAACTCATAAATTCTCAATAGACATCTAATCAAATTTTGGAAACCAGGCGTTAGTCCCCTAAAAATGGAAACGTTATCATACCTGTCTGAGATACCTCCTTACCCTTCCACTATAGTAGTTATCTAGAATAGAGTTCCAAACTCATAAATTCTCAATAGACATCTAATCAAATTTTGGAAACCAGGCGTTAGTCCCCTAAAAATGGAAACGTTATCATACCTGTCTGAGATACCTCCTTACCCTTCCACTATAGTGGTTATCTAGAATAGAGTTCCAAACTCATAAATTCTCAATAGACATCTAATCAAATTTTGGAAACCTGGCGTTAGTCCCCTAAAAATGGAAACGTTATCGTACCTGTCTGAGATACCTCCTTACCCTTCCACTATAGTGGTTATCTAGAATAGAGTTCCAATTCTCAATAGACATCTAATCAAATTTTGGAAACCTGGCGTTAGTCCCCTAAAAATGGAAACGTTATCGTACCTGTCTGAGATACCTCCTTACCCTTCCACTATAGTGGTTATCTAGAATAGAGTTCCAAACTCATAAATTCTCAATAGACATCTAATCAAATTTTGGAAACCTGGCGTTAGTCCCCTAAAATGGAAACGTTATCGTACCTGTCTAAGATACCTCCTTATCAGTCCACTATGATGGTTATCTATAATGGAGTTCTAAACTTATTTATTCTCAATAGACATCTAATCAAATTTTGGAAACCTGGCATTAGTCCCCTAAAAATGGAAACGTTATCGTACCTGTCTAAGATACCTCCTTATCAGTCCACTATGATGGTTATCTATAATAGAGTTCTAAACTTATTTATTCTCAATAGACATCTAATCAGATTTTGGAAACCTGGCATTAGTCCCCTAGAAATGGAAACGTTATCGTACCTGTCTGAGATACCTCCTTACCCTTCCACTATAGTGGTTATCTAGAATAGAGTTTCAAACTCATAAATTCTCAATAGACATCTAATCAAATTTTGGAAACCTGGCGTTAGTCCCCTAAAAATGGAAACGTTATCGTACCTGTCTGAGATACCTCCTTACCCTTCCACTATAGTGGTTATCTAGAATAGAGTTCCAAACTCATAAATTCTCAATAGACATCTAATCAAATTTTGGAAACCTGGCGTTAGTCCCCTAAAAATGGAAACGTTATCGTACCTGTCTGAGATACCTCCTTACCCTTCCACTATAGTGGTTATCTAGAATAGAGTTTCAAACTCATAAATTCTCAATAGACATCTAATCAAATTTTGGAAACCTGGCGTTAGTCCCCTAAAAATGGAAACGTTATCGTACCTGTCTGAGATACCTCCTTACCCTTCCACTATAGTGGTTATCTAGAATAGAGTTCCAAACTCATAAATTCTCAATAGACATCTAATCAAATTTTGGAAACCTGGCGTTAGTCCCCTAAAAATGGAAACGTTATCGTACCTGTCTGAGATACCTCCTTACCCTTCCACTATAGTGGTTATCTAGAATAGAGTTCCAAACTCATAAATTCTCAATAGACATCTAATCAAATTTTGGAAACCTGGCGTTAGTCCCCTAAAAATGGAAACGTTATCGTACCTGTCTGAGATACCTCCTTACCCTTCCACTATAGTGGTTATCTAGAATAGAGTTCCAAACTCATAAATTCTCAATAGACATCTAATCAAATTTTGGAAACCTGGCGTTAGTCCCCTAAAATGGAAACGTTATCGTACCTGTCTAAGATACCTCCTTATCAGTCCACTATGATGGTTATCTATAATAGAGTTCTAAACTTATTTATTCTCAATAGACATCTAATCAAATTTTGGAAACCTGGCATTAGTCCCCTAAAAATGGAAACGTTATCGTACCTGTCTAAGATACCTCCTTATCAGTCCACTATGATGGTTATCTATAATAGAGTTCTAAACTTATTTATTCTCAATAGACATCTAATCAGATTTTGGAAACCTGGCATTAGTCCCCTAGAAATGGAAACGTTATCGTACCTGTCTGAGATACCTCCTTACCCTTCCACTATAGTGGTTATCTAGAATAGAGTTCCAAACTCATAAATTCTCAATAGACATCTAATCAAATTTTGGAAACCTGGCGTTAGTCCCCTAAAAATGGAAACGTTATCGTACCTGTCTGAGATACCTCCTTACCCTTCCACTATAGTGGTTATCTAGAATAGAGTTCCAAACTCATAAATTCTCAATAGACGTCTAATCAAATTTTGGAAACCTGGCGTTAGTCCCCTAAAATGGAAACGTTATCGTACCTGTCTAAGATACCTCCTTATCAGTCCACTATGATGGTTATCTATAATGGAGTTCTAAACTTATTTATTCTCAATAGACATCTAATCAAATTTTGGAAACCTGGCATTAGTCCCCTAAAAATGGAAACGTTATCGTACCTGTCTAAGATACCTCCTTATCAGTCCACTATGATGGTTATCTATAATGGAGTTCTAAACTTATTTATTCTCAATAGACATCTAATCAGATTTTGGAAACCTGGCATTAGTCCCCTAGAAATGGAAACGTTATCGTACCTGTCTGAGATACCTCCTTACCCTTCCACTATAGTGGTTATCTAGAATAGAGTTTCAAACTCATAAATTCTCAATAGACATCTAATCAAATTTTGGAAACCTGGTGTTAGTCCCCTAAAAATGAAAACGTTATCGTACCTTTCTGAGATACCTCCTTACCCTTCCACTATAGTGGTTATCTAGAATAGAGTTCCAAACTCATAAATTCTCAACAGACATCTAATCAGATTTTGGAAACCTGGCGTTAGTCCCCTAAAAATGGAAACGTTATCGTACCTGTCTGAGATACCTCCTTACCCTTCCACTATAGTGGTTATCTAGAATAGAGTTCCAAACTCATAAATTCTCAATAGACATCTAATCAAATTTTGGAAACCTGGCGTTAGTCCCCTAAAATTGGAAACTTTATCGTATATGTCTGAGATACCGCCTTACCCTTCCACTATAGTGGTTATCTAGAATAGAGTCCCAAACTCATAAATTCTCAATAGACATCTAATCAAATTTTGGAAACCTGGCGTTAGTCCCCTAAAAATGTAAACGTTATCGTACCTGTCTGGGATACCTCCTTACCCTTCCACTATAGTGGTTATCTAGAATAGAGTTCCAAACTCATAAATTCTCAATAGATATCTAATCAAATTTTGGAAACCTGGCGTTAGTCCCCTAAAAATGGAAACGTTATCGTACCTGTCTGAGATACCTCCTTACCAGTCCACTATGATGGTTATCTATAATGGAGTTCCAAACTTATTGTGTTGCGAGAGCAACACTTTGGTTTTGTCGTGTTTTTTTTTTTTTTTTTTTTTTTTTTGTTCCTAGCACCCCGATTTCAGCTTATTGCTAGAAAGTGGTAAGGGTCTAACCTCTGCGGTTTTTACGGAAAGTGTGGACCTTAGGCCGGATTGATGAATATGACTTTACATTTTGGAAAGCTTCGTAGAACTCTTGCCTGGGGCCAAAAAGGATGGTTTTTGCTTGTCCTTGAGCCAGAGCCTATAGAGTGTGAAGTGAAGAGGAGTTGTATAGCCTATGTCAGAGAGGACTATCTGAAGTTATGCAGCCAAGCTTTCGTTTCATCAAACCATGTTTCTGCTTTCGAGTGGAAAGCTCCGTTCTAGCAGGCAAGCAGGCAGGCACCAGTTTCAAATTGAAGATGGACTAAAATCTATAAGTGTTAAATATATGCGACAGTTACCCTGCCCCACAGCCAATATATCTTCTTTGAGTGATAAATAGAAAAACTTAGAGAAGCAAAAAAGCGGCATTTTCCCACGGGTCCGAAAGTGCTGCCGTGATTTCGGCTGAGTTTATCATTCGGTTTTTCGCACTTGGGATTGCGGTAGAGAAATGGTGTCAGATGTGCCTCTTAAACTTTAAAAGTTCTCTCATTGCTAAAGAAATTAGAGTTTATCCTTTGCTCCTTTTTTAAGGTGATGACGTTAGAAAGTTGGCCTACGGCAAAAAAGTCAACTTTTGAACTAAGACAGATAGATTTTTTTTTTCGACGGTAGTCGATAGCTTTTGATGAGCTGATGTATATGTCATCCATTTTTTTGTACAAAAATTCCTTCATGAGATATACCAGTTTGAAAGTTTAAAGGGGTTGACAACTTCAGTAGTAAGGTACACACTGAAACCAAAAATAGACCGATACCAATTGTGAGATATACAGGGGAGTTGTAAGCAACAGTCGGCTGTTAGCTCATAATCATCCTCGGCAATGAGGGGTTCGCAACTCTTACTAGTTGGTGTACCTATTTTTTGTTTCCGTTGTATTTGATGGTAAGACCGATTTGGTTCCAGTGGTAAGACATGTAGGGGACTTGTAAGTAATAATCGGCTGTAAGGCTACAATCATCTTTAGCAATGAGGAGTTTGCAACTTTTGCGAGTTGGTGTACCTAGTATGTATTTTAGCATCCTTACAGATTAACAACTTCAGCGTTTAATCGCAGCGAGGAAACAAAACCAAAGTGTTGCTCTCGCAACACTTTACTCGGCGAAGCCGAGCAAAGGTTGCCGCAACACCTCACGTTGCCCATGCAACGTAGATCTAGTTAATTCTCAATAGATATCTAATCAAATTTTGGAAACCTAGCGTTAGTCCCCTAAAAATGGAAACGTTATCGTACCTGTCTGAGATACCTCCTTACCCTTCCACTATAGTGGTTATCTAGAATAGAGTTCCAAACTCATAAATTCTCAAGAGACATCTAATCAGATTTTGGAAACCTGGCGTTAGTCCCCTAAAAATGGAAACGTTATCGTACCTGTCTGAGATACCTCCTTACCCTTCCACTATAGTGGTTATCTAGAATAGAGTTCCAAACTCATAAATTCTCAATAGACATCTAATCAAATTTTGGAAACCTGGCGTTAGTCCCCTAAAAATGGAAACGTTATCGTACCTGTCTGAGATACCTCCTTACCCTTCCACTATAGTGGTTATCTAGAATAAAGTCCCGAACTCATAAATTCTCAATAGACATCTAATCAAATTTTGGAAATCTGGCGTTAGTCCCCTAAAAATGGAAACGTTATCGTACCTGTCTGAGATACCTCCTTACCCTTCCACTATAGTGGTTATCTAGAATAGAGTTCCAAACTCATAAATTCTCAATAGACATCTAATCAAATTTTGGAAACCTGGCGTTAGTCCCCTAAAAATGGAAACGTTATCGTACCTGTCTGAGATACCTCCTTACCCTTCCACTATAGTGGTTATCTAGAATAGAGTTCCAAACTCATAAATTCTCAATAGACATCTAATCAAATTTTGGAAACCTGGCGTTAGTCCCCTAAAAATGGAAACGTTATCGTACCTGTCTGAGATACCTCCTTACCCTTCCACTATAGTGGTTATCTAGAATAGAGTTCCAAACTCATAAATTCTCAATAGACATCTAATCAAGTTTTGGAAACCTGGCGTTAGTCCCCTAAAAATGGAAACGTTATCGTACCTGTCTGAGATACCTCCTTACCCTTCCACTATAGTGGTCATCTAGAAGAGAGTTCCAAACTCATAAATTCTCAATAGACATCTTATTAAATTTTGGAAACCTGGTGTTAGTCCCCTAAAAATGGAAACGTTATCGTACCTGTCTGAGATACCTCCTTACCCTTCCACTATAGTGGTTATCTAGAATAGAGTTCCAAACTCATAAATTCTCAATAGACATCTAATCAAATTTTGGAAACCTGGCGTTAGTCCCCTAAAAATGGAAACGTTATCGTACCTGTCTGAGATACCTCCTTACCCGTCCACTATAGTGGATATCTAGAATAGAGTTCCAAAATTATTGATTCTCAACAGACATCTATTCAGATTTTGGCAACCTGGTGTTAGTCCCCTGAAAATGGATCGTTGACGTACCTGTCTGAGATACCTCCTGACCCGTCGACTATAATGGTTATCTAAAATAAACACTGGTCTTAATGCTCTTGTAACCCGAATATGAGAAGACTGTCTCACAAGGATTACAATGGCTTCAATTAGCATCACAAATAAGGCGCAGCCTTTTAGTGCAGTTCTAGTGTGACTGATGGAGGTTTTCATGCCCAACCATCGAAGTTTCATAATTAATTCAGCGCCAATGATCATCAATGATAGTAGTTCGATGCTCCCATGAATACCAATCGGAAGCTAGAAAAAAACTAAATTAAGAATCAACCAACTAGCCAAATAATAATACTAGTTATGATGTGACTGGTTATGATATGTCGGCGAATAACTTTTATTTAGAAATATTCTTTATATAAAAAAAATAAATAACGTATTTTCTCATATATTTTAAAGTCTTAAACGTCTCAATGTCCAATTTACCTTCATCACCTTTACAACTACCCGTTTCAACGTCTGAAGTTATAAATTCCGAGTTTGATATAAACTCATGTACTTATTTCAAACGTCCATTTAAGATGCCACTAAGCACTGGAAAGGTCTTTATAGTGTATGTAGATTCTCTTATAACTTAAAGCCTCATAGACGTCATTTTAGTATATATATAATTAATAAATAATAGGTTTTACCGACAATTCCAAAGGCCGTAAATGTCTTAAGGTCCCATATTCCCTTAATAAATCTTAACATAAAGGTTCATGTTATAAACTTTAAGTTTAGAAGGAAATTCATTTCTGTTTCCAAAAAGTACGTTGATTACCTTACACGGCTATAATACGATAAATAAAAGTTCCAATTGTAAATTAAAAGTTTAATAGAAATCCGATTCAATTTTCAAAGTGCATTTAATTCACCTCTAAGCCTCGCAAGGATCTTTATGATACTTAGTAAAATTTCTGAAGGATTCCGTACAATCCCTTAATGTTACTTAGGATCTCTCTTGCAGTATTTTGGGTCTTACCAAAGTAAGATGATGTTTGGTGCCTCATTTATATATGTATCTTTAAAATTTTTGGTGAATCAATGACATAGAAGTCACTAAGGTTCTGGCATAAGATTTTCTTTCCATGGGTAGTGCCAATTGAAAGAGGCCATATTCTTTGGTAAAATACGATAAATGTCTAAGTAGTACAAAAGCATATGACTTTTCAAACTATGAACATTTCAAGCACTAAAACACATAATTAAAACATTCGAATCAAAATTTAACTTGTTATTATAGCCTATTAGTATTTTTTTACTCTCGTATTATTTTGTAGTATTTTTTACTTCCCTCCTTATAGTTCCCTACAATAACGAGACCCAAAAATCGTCCAGTGAGCCTTTAATGATGACTTCCTAACCAAGTTTTCATATTTGAGCCTCTGTACCCAAAGAACTTGCAATGTTTGCAAAGTCAATGCAGATTCTTTCAGAAAAAAGACCTACTTAATCCAATAACACCAGTAGACGTAAATACATACAAAAAATACATAATACACGATGTTATCAGAATTAATTAGCTGATAAAGACCCTAGAGAAAATCATTGAGCACAAACTTATTCAATGATAGGTACCAACACCGTCTACAAAAGGCAAGAGTTTCAGGCCCATTCTCACGTCCTACCAATAAAACTTGAAATTACAGTCTTATTTCCTTTCATAATAGCCTATACAATTTTTTTTTAATAATGACATTCACAAGAGGTGCCATGTAAAGGTAATTCTGTTTGAATCTTTTCTGATATTGTCTCCAGAAATCCTTTATTGCCATCCCAGGAATGCATTCATCACCAGGTGAGAATCTCTAATATAAAGAGTTACTGGTTTGGTATCAAAATTTATCATATTTAAGTTATAAATATATATATATATATATATATATATATATATATATATATATATATATATATATATATATATATATATATATATATATATATATATATATATATATATATATATCTATTCATTGAAATCCTAAAATAAAACTGAAACTCTTAACATAGCTGAAACTCAAAATTTTTGGCTGATCTATGAACTGAGATCTATTTCCTGCATTGTTCAAATGTAACTCATCAGTTACTGAAAGGCCTTATCTGATTTTATAGCAACAACGGTAAAAAAAAATCGAATGGTTTTTGCTGAGTTTTTATTACAAAGTCATCATACTTTATGTAATTATTTGAATTCTGTTTGTTTAAAAATTTTAATCGAAAGTAATGGGATTTAATTTTATGCACTTAGCTAAGGGAGCTTTTTTAGACCTTAGTAGTAGAAATAAAAACATAAACTCAAAATAAAGATAAAAATGATATGGGAACATTGTCCTATTTTTACTTTTCTTTTCTTTGTTGGTATGTCAAGCAAGCCGAAAGGTTCCACGAAACTTTGACCTTGAGCAAAATAGCAGGAAACTTCAACATCACAAAGAAAACTCTTGCCCATACCTGGAGTGCATATCCCCATTGGAAGTTTCATGCGGAATAAACGCGGAAAAATTTTCCGCGAAAAGAATATTTTTCAAAGAACACTCTCCTCTTTGGATCTAGGCACAATAACAAGCAAATTAATTCACAACAACAAATAACATAATATACACTAGGACAGTCCTATCACTGTAACTTCGTTAAGTGTTTTATCGTTTAATTTAATCCGAGTTTCATTAATTTTCGGCAACAGTTTAATACTCTTTCCCTCATTTTTCCTACATGATTGCCGATTACATTTACAGTATCGCTGCTATGAAATTTTTAAAGCTAGACATTTTGAACTTAAATGAAAGAAGTGGGCTTTGAAATTACTTCTAACCAATTAAACTAAGTCAGATTTAAAAGCGTTTTGACTACCACATTAATTGGATGTGTATTAACGACACAAGACAAGAATTTTGTTGTTATTGTATCTTTTAAGAGGGGAGGGCATCTATGCCATTTCCCAAGTCTCTTATTCATTCAAAGTCTCTGAGTTTCGAAGTCTTTTTTTCTGAACAGATTATGATCGAAAAAAACGCTAAAATAAATACCTCCAATACAGGATGTGCAGGTTTTTCTGTCAATGCTAACAGCATCAGTATCAACGATGCAACAAAATCCAAAAAATAATACCAATGATTATGAACTAGCAAGTATGCTGGCAGCGCTTCCTGAGACTTGGGATGTGATGCAAACTTGTCATTGTTAATACCTTCCTGTAAGAGAAGAATCAAAACGTTCAAAAAAAAAACGAACAACAAAAACAAAGAAAACAAGAAGACAAAACAAACGAGGATAAATTTCAGCCTTTGAATAACAGAACAAAGCATATATTTTGATTAAGACCTGTGCTACGCCATTTTTGGTGTTATATATATATATACATATATATATATATATATATATATATATATATATATATATATATATATATATATATATATATATATATATATATATATATATATATATATATATAATATAAGTATATATATATATATATATATATATATATATATATATATATATATATATATATATATATATATATATATATATATATATATATCAAAAAGCAGACGGTGCCCAAGAATGACAGAATGTGAAGAGTAAAGGAAAAGCAAAGAAAGAACACCTGACTAGTCTCTTCTTTTCCGGGTCATCAAATTTTTCGGATTATTATCGCTTCGTCAGCACCGGCGCTCACGTTTGATTCACATACGACCAAAAAGACATATTTGAGCTAAAATTTTGCAGTAAGACATGAATAAAGAGACAAACAGATAACTATACATATTCTTTTGGATATTGCAAGGACCCTAGTGAAATAGGGTCTTAGCTTTAAAAGAAATGAAGAACAAGATGGTAAATCTGAGCAACTGGTCCAATGTCTAGCGAGCTATCTGCAGGAGCTTGAAAGTTGCTTAAACGATTATTGGTTTAGACCATACGGAGGTACCGATATACACAAAACGACCAAGAATGAGTTCACCAGCTTGCTTTCAGAAAAAGCCATAGAGAAGATCCATTGGGTAGTCTTGCATTCAGAATTTTATTCTGCAATGACTAATACAACATCCAATGCTTCAGATTCTGATAGGCTTGTAGTCGTAGTCCGCACTGACAAGCTCAGAAAGAACGTCTAGAGAGAGACTATTAGACTTTTTGAGGCTAATAACATCAACGGGCAGGGTAGGTCAGATTGTACAATAGAAACACTGTCAAGGAAAGGAATCCCTGTGAATAAACTAGCTTTTCGGTCTTATGATTATGCAAGTGAAGTGTCTGGTCAATTTAATGAACTTTATAATAAACTACCGGAACCACTCAATCCCCGAGTGCATTATGTTCCCTATGAGGTCCAGGGACAACGCGTCATTTCAAAGAATAGTTGCACTTCACCTATTGGTAGTCAGGCCATTCAATATTCTAAGAATGTGTCTGCTCTTCTCTTGATCTACAAAGCATTTTGCTCTTAAAGTCAACCTCTCTTCCATTTAGAACAGCCTAAATTTCCGATACTTTTTACAGACCCAGCGGCCTGCAAGAGCTTAAACCATGTAAGCAGTAGTTATTTCGTTCGAAGCAATAGTCTTAGCTCTTGACGAAACAAAATAAATGAAGAACACCCGACACCAAGACGAAAGCACAAATCAGCGACCTTCTGGAAGAGATCCTTAATTTCGACCTTATTGCCAGCCTCATGTTCATGAAAACTATCATATACAGGGCCAAGACTGCAAAAGATAACTTGAAGAAGAGGAGATTAACGTCATCGACGCAATTGGGATGCTTGAAGCTTCGAGGAAAGTTTTGAGAGAATGTCTGGTGTAAAGATCACCAGTTCAATTGACAGCGCAGTTCATTTTGCTAAAAGAATTAAAGTCAGTCCAGAGAAGGATTTAATGAAACATAATGGCCAGAGACTTGGACCATTTCGTTTTGGCAGCCAGGCTCAAGTTCAAGCTAAGATCTCAATATATCAGTTTTACAGTCAACATTTTAGAATCTTGCTTGATAAGCTGATTACGATGATGAGAGACAACCTTAAAGCCTCCTTTAAAAAGTTATTTCTGTTGCAGATATTGATCTAGCAACCACGTTTTTGAGCCTTCTTCAGCGCAAAAAAAAAATAAAAATAACCTTTTGATGTAAACACTAACAGAGCAAAAGGAACATTGAATAAAAAAATAATAAAACAAGCCATAATAAATGAAAGACCATTTACAATTCAGATCGGGCGAGAATTCTCTGCTTAGTGACTAACTTAGCTTGCCTACTGACCTGATTTTTATTATTAATGCAGTAAGATTATCTTAATTCAAAATGGGAAAAATATTATTTAATTCTCTTAGTATTAAGTTACTGTAAATTTGGCTTGTAGGAATGTCTCCAGTACCTCTATTTAAAGCAGGATCTCTATTTAAGCATCCTAGATGAAAATGTTACCAAAATGAATACATTCTTTAAGTTCTTGATGGTTTAGGGTGTAAAATTAGGTTAGAAAATTAATGTTAAGAAGACTAAATCGCTAAGAAGACTAAGCTACTAAGATTAGGAGTAAATGAATGTGAAGAAGTGATGCTGGGTAACGAGAAGATCGATCAAGTAGATAATTCACCTACCTAGGCAGTATTATTAGCAAAGACGGTGGGTGCAGTGAAGATGCTAGTGAAATAGATACGACCCAGAGTGTTTTTTCATAGTTGAAAAAAGTTAGACAGAATAGCAAGATAAGTCTACAAACCAAAATTAGAAGATTGGAAGGCACAGTGATCAACGAGCATGGTTCCAAAGCGTGGGCGCTCCAAAAGATGGCGGAGGATTTGCTAGATGTTTTCCACAAAATTGCTTACGGATGGTTTTGAATTCCCGTCTAACAGACGGTATTTCAAAAATTAATTTGTAATTGTTGTTCACTACCACTTTCAAGGGTATGAAGAGAGATAGGTTGGCATGGCTAGGTCACGTTCTGCGGATAAAGGACAGTCCATGTCGGCAAACCATCTAGGGCCAAATGGAAAGTAGGTCGTCACCGAATAGGGTGGAAGGATGTCATGAGGAAAGATTTAAAGGAAATAGAAACTTCTTGCGGGGGTGCAAAGGGGTCCCAAACTATTTCAAAATATTGGGATGGAAGAGAAGTGCGTGCAGCTATGTTGATTTCGGGCGACTTGGTACTGCAGTAACTACTAGTGGTAGTAGTAGTCTCTATGTATGTGTTTTTAATTTCAATTGCCTCCCCAAGAGATTGTGGTAAACCAATCACTTCGTCCATTAAAATTGGCTAGTCAAAAAGAATTTAATAGCCCGGATGTTCAAAAACATGGAGGGCCAAGGCAGAATCAAAAGGACCTACGCTTGGAGGAGCTCCTTTCCGAAATATCTACTTTTGTGCTTTCACTACTTTCTGTCCACTGGCTGAAACAACCCTTGTTTTCTTACTTTTTTTAAAATTATATTTTCACTTTTTTGTTTTTCTTTTTTTTCAAAAGTGTATTTCTTGACTACCGTCTCCTTGGCTGTAACATCCTCCGATCACATTTCAAGTTAATGGCACTTTAATGCAAAATTTAAGTGGGGCTGAGAAGAGGGACCGAGGATCTGCTTTGTATCTTTAATGATTCTGACTGAAAATCCTTCTGTGAATCCACTTCAGGAAAAGTGCAGTACGTTCACTTTTGCTCAGCAATCGGAATGGAGTGGAGGAGCTGTTTTTGACGGACCAAGAGCCCCACTCCGTCCTCCACGTATACAGGTGAAAGATTCTTACACAATTATGGTGCAAACAGTGTGTAACATGCACAGTGTTGTGCTAAAAAAGGAGTAACATTTGATACCAAATGCTCTCCAACCCAAAAAATTGAAAGTCTCCATAGTATCCCGTTTCAAAGGAGGTATTTGAAACGCCTTATGCTTCAGTTAGGAAGCTGATTTCAGGAAGGGCAGCGGGACATTAGGTGGAGCAAGGGGCCACAGATTACGTGGTCCCTAAAACAGATTACGAGTTTTTCTTTGATTCTGCTTCAAATACAATGTGACGTGCCTGTATTTCAAATTAAAAATCTTCGCAGTATCCCATTTCACACGAGGTGCAATATCCTTATGCTTCAGCTACGAGGCCGACTTCAGGAAGGGCTGTGGGATATTGTTTGGGACGCAGGGGGACAGATTACGTGGCACCTAACATAGATTATAAATTTTTTTCTTTGATTCTGCTTTAAACAGAATGTGACATGCCATTCTTACTGTATTAAAATTTCCAGGAATCAGAGGAGTAACAAGGTCCATAGATTCAATTTTTGCCTCTAATGGTAATGATTTTGACATCGCTGCGTGATCTAGTGATAAAGAAGATGGATAACGTCAACCTTTCTACGTTAAAGCGGGGGAGGGGCATGACTGTCGGAGGAGTACAGTTCCACTTTGGTACTTTTATTGGGTATACTGAAAAATATTGCATGATTTTGATTAAAATAAGGCACAACATGCCTACTTTTGAGCAAAAAATTATCTTTGTGAAAAAAATGGCTGTGAGAGGATACGGAAGGAAAGGGGGTGTCCCAGGGTCCAATGCCCCAATTTAAGCATCTCAATAATAGTAATTCAAAATACACATATGACTTTGGCTCAAACAAGAAGCACCATATCCTTTTCATCACACCATCCATAAAACCCACTTCCTAGCAAAAGACTGAAATTGGTGGCATAAGAGAAAAAAGGACAAAAATTGCTCCTCCAGTAACACCCAAACAGGTTCAACTACAAAGTTGGAGCCAAAAGGAGGCTCCTTGTCTCCAAACGTTGAAAAGGTTAAAGTTCTGAGCCTCATTAACGTTGGGCTTTTTTACCATGCAAAATCTTATGACAACTGTCTTGTCTTTTTATTTTCTATTTCCAAGAGGATTTTACACTTTTTCCCACCATCGCATAAACAAATATGCCCATCAACCTTGGAACGAATACTTTACATTATAAATGCTTTTTCTTACCTCTAAGTAGATGGCAGCTTCATGATAATTTAACTCCCATGCTTTCCTGCAATCTGAGTTTTTTCCGCCATCAAGTGAAACTAATTCATTTTGACAAGGGTCTTGCTCCAGCAGAGTCATGCCCCCGAAGAACAAAGGGGGTTCATCTTCGTCACTGGCTCCGTCGTAATTGCTAGATATTTCTATAAGAAAAAAAAACATAGAAAGGATCAAATTATTGCGGAAACAGATTACTAAAAAAAATGGCATGCCAAACAAACAAAAAAGTACACAAATTAGTATTTTTACTGCCTCTAATCATCATGACACAACTACTATACCCCTATATCACTGACCAGTACTGTTACAACTACTACTAATTTTATCAAAGCTACTCAAAGTCGTGAAAGGCCTCCACCCACAACTAAGCCTAATGTAAATGTTTCTGTTATTGCAATTACAACTGTTAATAATCTCCTGCAACATTCATCTTCTATGATACACATTTTGAGTTGCCAAACCCACTCTAAACTCTATATTCTGGAATTTTTTGGATATAATATTTCTTACTTTCTGGAATAATCCTTAAGTATATTAAATAACTGTTCTTCTAAATGATTTTACTAATAAAAAAAATTCGTAAAAAATTGAAAGTTCTAGATGCCTTTTTAAGTAACCAGAAAATCGGAGGGCAACTATGCTTCCTCCCTCGCTCTTTTTTTCTCAAGATCATTCGATCAAAACTATGAGAAAGCCATTTAGCCGAAAAAAAATGCAAATTTCGTTTTAATTATTCCTCTGCGGAGAGCAAAAATCGAAACATGCACTGATAAAAAAAACGTTCAGAAATTAAATTTAAAAAAAACAAGTTTTTTTAACTGAAAGTAAGGAGCGACATTAAAACTTAAAATGAACAGAAATTACTTCGTATATGAAAGGGGCTGCTTCCCCATCAACGCCCTGCTCTTTACGCTAAAGTTTGACTCTTCCTACTAACTCTTCTTTTTAAAACAGTAAAAAAATACAAAATTCCACATTTTTGTAGATATGAGCTTGAAACTTCTACATTAAGGTTCTCTGATATGCTGAATCTGATGGTGTGATATTCGTTAAGATTCTATGACTTTTAGGGGGTCTTTCCCCCTATTTTCTAAAATAAGGCAAATTTTCTCAGGCTCGTAAGTTTTGATGGGTAAGACTAAACTTGATGAAACTTATATATTTAAAATCAGCATTAAAGGGCGATTCTTTTGATGTAGCTATTGGTATCAAAATTCTATTTTTTAGACTTTTGGTTACTATTGAGCCGGGTCGCTCCTTATTACGTTACCACGAACTGTTTGACTAGTAAATAGGCAAAATACTATAATTAAACAGACAAATAAATACTCTTTATTGCCAAAAAAAACACATAAGTAGCAGTATACGTCACAGGACAAGAATATATAATACACAAGAAAACGAAATAAACATAAAAATAAATTTGCAAAACTTTAAACAATCTTTTCGTCACCATTGTAATGCTTTACAAGTACAGAACAAAAGAAAATAGACACCATTATGATTTCTTTTGGGGTAGATAATAAAGGAATAGTTTGCAAAGCGAAGTGAGAACTCCTCTATATATTTTTGCTGACTGGTTTATGGTTCTTGAAAAACCTGTAAAATTGTATGATGGGTATCAGAGTTTAGGGATACAAAATATGGAACTAAATATTGTGTTCTGTGCTCGATGAATGTCTTGTTTCTGTGTTTATTACCCCCTCCTGTACTCTCTGGATACAGAAACGCAAAAATGATTGGTTTGTAAAATTTACAAACAAAAGTGATTTTAAACTTAATTCAATAAGTTGAAATAAGGTTTAATTTAGCAAGTTTAACATAGGATAAATTTGTTTTATGGAATACAATTTAGAAAACTTAGAAATGCTTATAGGTAGGCATATAACACATAGCGTCACTTACCTATAGTGTCTTCAGCAAACCTAGCATATGGAGATACATCTGTTGAGGTTACATTCATTCTAAAAGTATCTCCTCCAACCATTTACTTGATTTTAGCTTGATTAGCTTGAGTAGTTCTTTATATCTGGAGCTCAATCTTCTATAATATGTCTGCAATAGATGGTGATTACCAGCTACATGAAAGTCTAGTATTTCTTGCCACTTTGAATGTGAACAAAACAGAGACATTTTGGTAATGGCTGGCGTGAAAAAAAAAACGCTTTTTTGGTGGATTCTTGTGTCAAAATAGGAAAGCTAAGAGGAATATTTACAGGGGAAAGGACCTGCTGCCCCAAAATATGCTTTTTGAGGTCTAAATTTCCTTGAGGAGCTTATCTGCACCAATGCTGGGGGATATTCTAAGCACCCGACTACTTTTTGTTATAACATTTGTAACATATTTATTATTATAACATATTTTTTTCCGAAAAAATATGTTTATGGGAAATGTGCTGCCAACAAGGTAAGTCTTGAATTCGTGTAAAATGGGCCAAATCCTGACTTTGAACAAAAATAAGCTAAATCCTGATTCAATTCAAGAAAAGCTGTTTCCTTACTTGGTCAAAAAAAAAAGGTAAGTTCAAGTAACAGACTGAATTCTTATAAAATAAGCTAAGTAATGACCTGCTTTAAAAACTAGTTAAGTCTTTAACTCGTGCATAAATGAACTAAGTCCAATCTGAGATATGGCTCAGTGCAAAAACAAGGCATGTCCTGGCCTGGTGCAAAATAAGCTAAGTGTAGGTCTGGTGCGAGAATTGTCCAAGCTAGACACTGACTAGGCGCAAAAACTAGGTTTGTCTAGGCAGAAGATATTTCGTGGTGCAGAGAAAACATGCTGAATCCTGACTTAGTGCGAAAACAAGTTTAGGTCCTGATCTGGTAGAATAGGTTAAGTACAGAACTAGAGCTGTGCAGGGTCACATTAGGGACATTCGGGGAGGGTGATTTCAATGAGTCAGTATGTTATTTGGAGATCATTCAATGCTAAGGTACAATTGCCTGTTTCTGCTGGCACTATGCAAAAATTAAATAAAACATTACTTAGTTGTTTCTTGTCCTAGACATGCTTTTCTCGTTTTTGTTACACATTCAATGGCATCAATACGACATGTCAACGTCTTTGAATATGTTTCTATAAACTAGGCTGAAAAAAGTTCCAATTTGGAGTGCATGAAGATCGCTAAACATGGAAAAACTTAACCAATCAAGGTCTAAATTATTTCTTATATGAATAATGGATATGGCAATTGCTTGATTTTCCTTTTTATTAACTTAAAAAAAAATTTGACCCAAAAGAAGTTTTTAAAAGAAAAGTAAAGAGCTATATTAAACCAAAGATGACCCAAAACAAATTCAAATAATTCTTTAAGCTAAACACTATCACAAAAGAAATAAAACCCAAAACAAACATAAGCTTGAATAAAAGAAGCAGCATAAGTTTCTGTGCTGTAAAGTTTGAAAATAACATTAGGCTATTTATAATTCAATAATGTGACCACAGGTGCCAATTAGGGGGAGGGGGCTCTACCTCCCCGTAGATATTGCGCCAATATGGTCACTTTTTCAGTCATTAGAGCCAAAAATATGCAGTTCCAGTGATACAAAATGTCTTGTGTCAAGATATTATTTCAGAAGAAAATTTAGGCAATTACTTCACTATTTTTTTCAACAAGAAAAAGAAATTTCTAGAAATGAACAAATATTAATCCTACTCAGATACTTATCAAATAGAAAAGTAGCAAAGCAACCAATTGGCTGCTATTACATGCAAATATTAGATGTCAAAAGCTTATCCACCTTTATTGTCTCAAAAATCCTGGTGTGGATATGATGTTGTGTATTGCCCACTGTTATGACAACACATGTGTTATGAGTGGGAAATTTAATGGGCTTAGGCGAAGCTTACGGGCAAGGTGTTTATGCAGTTTATATGCACTGTCACACCGACAAATTAAATATAGTTTTGACTGACTGCCTAAATGACATCAAAAGACTGTCATATTTTTTCTCTGCGATGCAAAGACTTGGCGCACTTGTGTCATGCAGCAAAACTCAACATGATGAATTTGTGGGATCTCAGCCGATTAGAGGTCAAAAGTCTTAGAACTGGAGAGGATTGTCCAGACTTCCAGGTTTTATGCAGTCTACTCTACTTACCAGTTCATGGCCACATTAGATCATGTAAAAGCTATAGTCTATAATAGTTCTGATGACAAGGCAGCATGTAAAGCAAAACGATTACTGGAGAATTTTCTTCTTTTTTTCTCAATTTTGTACATATGCTAACAGAAAAATGTTGGTCATTGTAAATTGTTTATCAAAGCAACTTCAATCAAAGAGTTTAATGATTAATAATAGGACACTTGCAATGACTTCTGGGACATATAAGACACTCAAAAGCTGAGAAATCATAACAAATGGGACAAGTTAAGCAAACACACATGTTGAATCTTGGCTTTCCATAATATCCAGGAACTGAAATCTCTATTATGTAAAACCAGTGTTCAAAGCAAAAGAATTCAAATCATTTCCATTTGCTTCAAAGACTTTCTTTCATACTCAACAACCAGCAAATGCAATATCTGGCAACCTACTCAGCCAGACTCTAGTAAAATTTGGTAATTCAAGACAACAAGCCATTCCACAAGCAAGACGGACCAACATTTCATGCAAAAATATCTCACCAATATCAAGAAGTGCCTGAAACAATTTTACTTACTTCGTATGGTTAAATTATAGTTCAGGAGCTGGACACTAGTTGAGTTAGGTCAAAGGAACTTTTAGGAATGAATACCGAAATGCTTTTTGGATCTTGTATTATTGTTTTTTTTCCTAATAATAAATAACTGCTAATCGCAGTTATTTATCATACTTTGTCGGCTAGTCAGGTAGAATTTATAAATCGTTGTGAAACTTGCATAAATCAGGTAGTCTCAATACTCTTTATCTAGTTATGGGAGATTTTAATTTTTATTTAATGAGCCTTGTATCTGCTAACCTGAATAGAATGGATAGAATACTGTGCAGTTTTTAGAATATTTGTTGGCTCATGGATTAAACCCTGTATGTTTTATGCCATCCAGGGTTGCTGACAGGTCATTTTCACTAGTTGATAATATTTTTTCACCTTATAACGCCGTTAAGACATATGTCATTCTTAATGATTCATCTGATCACTGCACAATTATGGCTGATTTTCTCCTTTATTTCCCGTATAATAAAAAAGTTAAACAAAGTGTCAAGACTTTTCGCATAAAAATTTGTTAAATTTAACAGAGGCCTTAGTGATGTTCAGTGGAGTCCAGTAATTGATGAAAAAAAATCAATCCTTAGATAAATTGACTCAAAAGCCTGATCAATTTTGCCTGCATAGAATTCTAATTGGAAAGAGAAATACTCCAAGAAAACCTTGGGTAAATGAGTTCCTTTTGAGGTTGATTAATAAAAAACCATTTACATAAAATCAAAATGAAGTATCCCACAGAAATAAATATAATGCGTTTTCAAAATTATAATAAACTGTTGGTGAGGACTCTTAGAGAAAGGGAAAGAGCTTATTATGAAGGTTCATTTCAAAATTTTGATTCTCCCCAGAAAACTTGGAGTTTGATCAAGAAAAAAATTGGACAAAATAATCAGTTGTTGCAATATAATACGTTTTAAAAATTATAATAACCTGTTGGGGAAGACTCTTAGAGAAAGGGAAAGAGCTTATTATGAAGGTTCGTTTCAAAATTTTGATTCTCCCCAGAAAACTTGAGAGTTTGATCAAGGATAAAATTGGACAAAATAATCAGTTGTCGCATCCCGAGGTATTATATGACATAAACAGTGAAGAAGTTAGAGGACTGCAAGCTGTTCTTCTTGCAAGATGCGCAAACATTATTTCCATCCCTCTGAAGGTATGAGCATATTTCTAGCCCCAGTTAGTTTTTCAGAATTCCGTAAGGTTATTAAAAATATAAAAAGTGGTAATTCAGTGGGATTGACTATCAACAAAGCATTTAAAAAATATTGTTGGAGTGATTTCTGAAACACTTATTCATACTTTTAATTCATATATCAGTTCAGGCATGTTTCCTAGTAGATGGAAAAATGCCCAAGTAATTCTGTTACATACAAAAGATGATCAATCTGATGTAAATAATTATCGTCCCACTGCAATTTATTGCCTTCATCCAAAGTGTTGGAAAAAAAATTTTAAACAAAGGATTTCTAATTATTTAGATGAGATAATTTTTGTTACAAAATACCAGTTTGGATTTTGGGCAAGCCATTTGACACAACACGCAATTGCAGCTCTTTTATTAGAATTGAATTATTATTTAGACAATGATTTCCATGTGGCTACTGTTTTTTTACAATGTCGAGAAAGCATTTGACACATTAAACCATGAAATTCTTTATGACAAAATGGAAAATGCAGGCAAAAGAGGGATAGGACTACACTTAGTAAAATCAAACCTGTGTGGATGTAAAATTGCGGGAGATGTTGATGGAAAATTGTCTAATTAAAAAAACCTTAACAATACTGGTGTCCCTCAAGGTTCAGTATTATGTCTGTTCACATTTTTGATTTTATATTAACAATCTTCTGCAAAGTTTGCAAGGGATTATTAGTCTTGTTATTCTATTTTCAGATGACACAGCTATATCTGTTAAAGCAAGGGATTAAACTACATTAATTGAAAACTTGACTGTAACTGTTACTTCAGTTACTTGATGGTTTGGTTCTAATAATCTAGTACCAAATTTTACTAAAACTGAATTTATGGTTTTTGGTCATTCAAAACGCGCTACTCAATTGATTTCTTGTCACGATCTTCAGATTGGTGAGAATAAAATTTGTAGGGTTCAGTCATATTGTTCTTTAGGAGTTTTTCTTGATCCATTGTTCTCTTCCATAATCACATTGACCATTTAAGGGTTAAACTTGCTCAAAATATTGGGTCAATATACTGTGTGAAAAATATTTTTTCATTTTGCATACTAAAAATAATTTTCCACTCTTTAATTGCTTTGTACTTAAATTACTTCTCAATTGTTTATCTTGGTCCCTTTTGGATGCATTTAAAACAATTACAGGTACTACAAAATAGGGCAGTAAGGATACTTGGAAATATTTTACATCAACCATCAAAACTTTAAAATACATCTGAACACAAAAATGATGTTCTTTTTCCTATACTTGTTGGATTTAAAACGCATGCGTGATCTCCTTATGGCATTTTCTAATTCAAAATCCAAAAAATTATTTCTACAGTAAATCTCTGTTGATGTTGCCCCCTTTTTTTGGCTCGTTGGTGGGTGGAATTCCACCAAATTCCTTTTGTAAGATGTGAATGGCCAAGGTCTTCACTTAGGTACTTAATACCATTTATAGCAAATAAATATAAGCTAAATGATAAAACTCAGATTGATCAACCCCAAAAATATCAGCTGTTTAAGTTAATTTTGCTATTATTGCTATTATTATGACAAGATGTTTTGTTTTATGTATGTCCTATTATTTACACACCGTTGTACGAAAAGTGTGGTTCAATCCCGCTTTCTGGGGCTATAATGAAAGAAAGGTTGAGATGGCTAGGCCACGTTCTACGGATGAAGGATGACAGATTACCGAAGATTGTCCTTTTTGGCCAACCGTCTGGGGCTACACGGAAAGCAGGTCGTCCTTGTCTGGGTTGGGAGGATGTCATAAATAAGGATTTAAAGGAAATGGGAACTTCCTGGGAGGGTGTAAAGAGGGAGGCTTTAAATAGATTAGGTTGGAGGAGGAGCGTGCGTAGCTGTGTTGGCCTCAGGCGGCTTGGTGCTGCAGTGAGTTATTAGTAGTAGTTAGTAGTAAACCTCACGAGCTCTGCTCTCTGTTGTGGATTCATGTTTTTTTTTGAATTTTTAAGTATATAAAATAAAAAATAACAAAATTAAATACAGGTCCAAAAATGCACCCTGAGAAGTATTGTTAATCTGCTATGTCTATATTTTTTATTTCTATGGCTCTTTTATCTCTTTTTGTTGGCTTTGATAATTGAAAGAAATAGATTTATAGATGTATGAAACCCTATAGATTGGGATTGAGCAAAGGTATGAGATTAAAAACACTAGAATTTTGCCTCATTTGAGAAGAAGGTCTTTTTTGCAAGGTTTCACTTTTATAACACAGAATATTAAAGGTGATCAAAGGTCAGTGCCCTCTGGAGGAATAAGAATCAAAGGTAGGTTTTTACATTATCTTTCCAATAGATCATTAAGATTCTGGGTGCATTTGTGAGAGTCTTATTCACCTAACTCAACTACTTTCTAAGACAACAAAGCTTCTAAACTAGAATTTGCATGCTATTACTATAAGTGATTGGATTGGTGAAGGTTATGGAATTTAGTCTAAACTACTTAATTCAGGTCTAAATTACCTAATATGAACCTAAATTCAGTTGCTGAATCTAGGCCTACAGTTGGTTTAGGGTAGGGTTCCCATATATCCTGGTAAATTGGGATACATCACTGGTATGAAACTTCTGTTCCAATTGTCTTGGTAGACCTACAAAATACCCCAATATTTGAACTGTAATGCAGACAGTACACACTGGTAAGAAAGCATGATTTGGCAAGTGCTACTGCTCTGCATTGGCCACTCACTTGTTGCTGCCAATCAGTCATTTGCAACACCGCTTTAATGATTGTACACAAATTGACAAATCAAATTGATGATATCTGGCATTAATAAGGGAAAGGAAGGAAAAGATAGTTTAGAATTTAAAAACATAGGTGCTATTTTTCAGATGATTTCACAAAAAAAGTGGTCGTTCCTAAAGATATGCAGAAATAAGTTTAATTCACTTTGTATGATATGTAATTTGTTTATTTCTTTGAGCCATAGTGGAAAAACTTAAAGATTTTACAGCAAAAGTTAATCGCATACAATACTGACATTACTAACAAACCATCTGGAGGACAAAAAGAGACAAGCGATGCACAAGGTTCATTTTAAACTAAAATCAAACTCCAAAAAGATATTGAAGGTAATGGATGTCTGGTTCACATCACACATAATACAGCATCAACATCTGCAAACATACTTTTAATTGGTGTAGAGTCGGTGGTACTTTACAGTATGCAATCAACATCTTTGTATTTTGTGAGGCAGCAGGTGTCACTTATACTAATTTTCAATCCCACTCAGGAACTGAAAGATTCTCATTATAGCAGGTGGCTGAACATATTATGAAACTGTTGAAACTATTGAGAGTTGTTGGGCTAAATAAGACTACCTAAGGCAAAAGCCAATTTGGTAACTACCTGTTGTCATAAGTTAATTTTTTGTTTATTACATAGCCAGTTGTTTTTATTTGAGAAACAAATAAAAAATATAAGAACCAAATGTAAATCATTTTGAAGTTAAAGAACCCATAAATAGTCTTGGGAAAAACTATGTCAGGCAATGAAGAAGTAAAATTTTTAAGGATTCTAACTGAAAAATACAAATAGTCAAGACCTATCAGCATTCAAATTTAACAAAGTTATTTGACAAAGAAGTTAATAATTATTACAGAACAGCTTTGGAATAGTTTCTGCAGTAGGGTTTTCTTCTCACAAAATATATATTATTTAAATGGATAAATCTTGCTGCCCCCTGCAATGGCAAAATGTTGTAAAGACAGTACATTATTTACAAAAATAAAGAATAGTTATTATTGAAAGCACACTTGAATAAATAGTATACATCAAAGATTTTACATGACAAAGAAGAAGTGACAAATGGTGGGACAAAAGAGACATGCATCAAAAATGGTTAAATTTTTGTTTTTCAAGAAATGTTGGAACGAAAACATGGTAATATATTGACATATTAACAGATGATTCAAATATCTAAGAAAAAAAATTTACCTCTAGACCCAGAATTCTATCTTGAATCCAAATATGACACTCATTTCCATTGCAAATTCAATTTTAACCTATCTTTTCCAACCTTACCCAAATATACAGCCCATTATATATACTTTCCAACCAGTTATTGCTTCTTGATTTTGTCACTGTTGATTCAATTTAAAGGTAAAATAGTTTTAGCAAAACTGATGCTAACACAGGTATATAAGCTGAATATAAAAAAGGTAAAAATGTATCTCTATGAGGGTCTATAAAGGGCTTAAAGTTGAATATATAATGGAAACAAGTGTCATATTTGGATTCAGAATGAACCTCTAGAGGTATCATAAGTTTGTTTCTTAGCTATTTGATTTCCAGGGTCACAATTTGCTATGGGACAAAGGAGGGGGGGTACTGCCCCCTCCACACCTCACTTTGACCCCAATCCCTCAGCTGAAATTAAGTCTCTACAAAAAATATCAAAACCAAGATAGGCCTGCATAAGTTTACAAAAGATGCCTGTTTTCAATGTAATTTGGAACTCAATTTGATACATGTCAAAACACTTGGGCAGATCCTGGTGCATTCAACATGTTTATTCTTTTTACTTTATTTCTCTTCAACTTTTTTGTTTGTTTGTAAATGCACAAAACACTATTACAGATAGTAGAAGCAAAAAACTGAAAAAATTGCCCCAAGTATAGGGGCACAATTGGATTGTGTGATTGTGTAACCTAGGTCTCTATAATATAATGTGTGATATAGGTCGCTATAAATGCTATCTGGAGTTGCCCACTTCTGCAGCTTCAATGGTCCAGCAAAGATTTCTTTGTTGTTCACAGTGAAAGTGATGTCAAAATTTTGCCATTTCAAAGTTAACCTACCATTTTAATCCACCTTAAAAATTTGTGGGTTTGACTATCCTTTGTCATGAAAGTCCAGAATTCTTGAAATATATATGTCCTACTTAAGATTATTACAAGTTTGTGACACCAAGGAGTTCAACATGTTTCATTAGCATTTTAGGTGGGATAGTGTCTAAGACAAAGTGGATTTCAAGAATTTTAAGAAGTTTATTATCATTATATTTGACTTAGCAGAATTTACTTTCATATGTAAATTTTTAGCTTTATTCAAAACATAGGTAGGATTTTGACAGGGTCATTTTTGATAGTTCTATGACATACTTCAAGGATCAGTATATCATCTAAACATTAACACCTTAACCCATTTAAAAAAAAAATTAATTTTGTTTATCATTTATCTGGAAAGTCCAGAATTCTTCAAATATGCATGTCCTATTGAAGATTATTTAAAGTTTGTGACACCAAGGAGTTTAACATGTTTCATTGCCATAGGGTCTAAGGATTGGATAGGGTCTAAGAAAATGGGAGTAGATTTCAAGAATTTTAAGAAGTATACTTTCATTATATTTAGATAGGTAGATAGTTTCATTTCCATATAACAGTAAAATAATTACACAAATCCATACAAAGGCTACATGGCCTGTAATTCACTCAACTTAGTGGAATTCTCTTACATATGTAAATTCTTAGCTTTGCCTAAAATATGGGTAGGATTTTGATGGAGTCATTTTTGGTATTTCTATGAGATACTTCAAGGATCAACACATTATTTACATATTAACACCTTTAAGGGAATCTTACCAATTGCATTGATCAATACTGCATATAAAAGTGGCCCTAAAAAGGTTCCTTGAGAAATTCTATGCTAATTAGGAGAGGTTCAGAGAGAATATTTTGTATTTTACAGCTTGGGACCTTTTTGAAAGAAAACATATATAAAATTTACTACAAGAGGGTCTACTTCAAACTTGTTCAATAATAAATGAATTAGGGTGTTGTGATCAACCTTGTCAAATGCTTATTATATGAAAATATTATGAGGCCAAGTGGCGGTTCCTCAGATGATGAAAAATTCTAGCACATAGCATCAAATCATTAAAACTACAATTTAAAAAAAAACTTTTTTTAATGTGAAATACTATTACAAATAACAATCATCAAAATCTCTTGTTGTTGAGAAAGTACCCATAAATTTGACAACTATGATTTTATCAGTGACCCTTGAGTTTCAACACTAATTGTTTCTTATCATATTTGTTATATATCATATAAATTAAATACACATACATTAAAAAACATTATTATGTAAAATACATTAAATATAGCCTATTACATTAAAATACATATTAAACGTTCAGTGAAGTTTTGACCAAGTCACCAATAAACCAATTTGGCTATACTTTAGAGAGATGAGATGTATCTTGATGCATTGGAGCTAATCCCAGCTATTGTTTGCAAAAAAAAAGCAATGACAATTTGGAGATAACATAATTTAAAAAAATTTGGTAGCTCATTTTGTGTCGAAACAGGAAACTGATTGAATTGAATATTCTTTTCTTATCTGGGTGCATTGGATATAGGCTAGTGTCCATGTTTGGCATTATAAAAATATAACAATACCTTTCAAAAGTTGGTGTTTCAAGTCATGACTAAGCAGATTTATCCTGTTTTGAAGAAAAATTTTGGCAGTACTACAACAGCACTGTCAAATCTTTGGTGCTATTACCTCCAACTTATGCTCAAATATGTGGCCTAATTTAGATATTTCCAACGTACCGCACCACCTGTCACGCTTGTTTTACAAAATAAATAACCAATAAAATAGCTGAAAAATGAATTCTAATTCTAAACAAGAAGTTCGACTTACTGAGTTCAAGGATTCACAATAATCTCGTGATTCACGTTTTTAAATTTTAAAAATATCGTATTTTAAATGATGAAACGGCATCTATTTGGACTAGTTGAAATTACGGAAAATATGATAATTCACCGTGTAGACTAGCCCACCTCTTAGTCATAGTTGTCATTCCTAGCAGAGATTAAATAAAAAAAGACAAGTTTTTCCATCTAAAAATAAAGAGCAACAACAAAAAAAGCAGATATTATTGCGTATACGAAAGGGGCTGCCCCCTCCTGAACATCTCACTCTTTTCGCTAAAGTCAGACTGTCACAACTCAAATTTTAGAGGTAATAAAAAGACTTTAGAGTAAAGAGCAAGGTGTTGAACTGCGTTTATTTTAGTTCTTATGTTACTCCTTAACTTCAGTTGAAAAATTGTTTTTCTTATTATTATTGTTTAATTTCTGATCGCTTTCAAAGAATGCCGGGAAACTCATTAGACACAAAATGATGTACACGATTTTTGAAGTCCGTGTGGCAAAACTAATCTATCAAGAAGTAATAAATTAAATTGTTCTCAATATGCTGATAATGTAAATTCAATATTTGTTCTTGAATTTTCCAATTTTCTATGTGCCTATGTTTCTTTTTCTGTTTTTTTTTTAAGTCAAGGATTATAAAATTTTGTTATGTATTATATTTTTCATTATATGCTGATTGTTTAATTACACCTTCAAATATTCAAACGTGACTTGGCTAATTTTCTAAAGCTAGCATCATAACATAGTTCCTCAAAGTTAGAACAGCTAAATGAATTTTGAAGAAAAAGCCTTAACTTTCACTATTCTTAACCCCCAGACCCATAATGTCCCATGTATTTACCATGTGTCACTCTTGTTTTCACTATGTACCCATAAAGCCCTTTAAAAATGCGGTAAAAACAAGACTTTTTTTACATATTATAAAGTAAGAACTGAAGAAAATTTTTTAAGTAGCTTATATTATAGAGTGGGAATGTGAACCACGATGAGAGGCCCATTTTGCGCAAAGATTTTGAGAGCTCATTACAGTTTTTGGCACTCTTGGACTTAGCCAGTATGAAATTGTCATAAAAAATTTGCAATTTGCTAACTTTTACTTTAGTTTTCTTGTTAGAACCACACCATAATCATATCTGTCGATAAGAAAAATCAATTTTTATGAATCATGATTTTAGAGACCCAATTATGTTTCTTAAGTGGAAAACAAAATTGCGAAAAATTAATTTTAAAAAGTTTGCAACAACTCTAATCTATTTCCAAATGTTCTCTACAAGAATTAAGACTTCTTTCTCATATTTCTGCTACAGAGAGAAAAATTATTGTTCCTATGTTTATATGCTTCTATATAATATTATGCTTCTATGTTTTCTACTTTAAAAATTTTTATCTTAAATTGCGAATCTGATCTGGTCAATCACGAAATTTATGTAACAACTTCTATTTATTTTGTCAATAGCGCTGTCTAATTTTTAGAGTTAGCAAATTATTCAAATCAAGTGTGAAATGTTGACTTTTTTGACAGTATTAAGAAAAAAGTCTTTCTATGTCAAGCAGCTTCGCTATGTATATGCACAGCAAGGACAATGGGTAAAAACACTATATTTTGGTGAAATTCATGGCTATTAATGCTGTGTTCCTGCTTTTGAGAAGGAAATACTAAGAATTCTGAAATAGCCTAGGCAATTATTCCATAAGACATAGGCCTACCAACAAACTTTAACCCACCCTTAATGGTCAAATATTGCTTGGGATATGTATAAAAAGGTGCACGCATCTGGAAATGAACTGATTAGCCTATTATAGCCTACATAGACATAGCTTAATAAAGGAATAGCCTAGGCTAGAGTAGTTTACTAGAGTTCACTTTGTCCCTGTGTCAGTTATAGAATCATGTATATTTTTAACAAAATGGTATTGCTTTCTTGCTTAATATTATTTTGATTGTAAAACCCTAGGCTAATTTATGGGTTTCTTTCTACCTTGGATGTAAATTTGCAGTTTATAGAATAGACCTAATTTAGCTTGGAGAAAAGTGAATATATCACTTGATGCCTTTTTAAGGCTCTTTCATAATGCAGTAATTTGTTCTGGTGTAAATTAGCCTACATTTTGAACCCTGAAAGGGCTCATAAGTTTAAAAAATGTTTCTAAAAACATTGGCTAGGGAGAAAAAATTGCCTTTTATTGCGGATTCAGGAATGGTAATTAATTTTCCAATAATCTTAATAGTAAATTGCTATTTTTAAAACTATTTTTAGGGAATTTTTAAAAAAGAGCTAGAAACCCTTCAAAATGATGCCAATTTTGCTGTGATGTTGTTTTTTAGTGATATTATGCTTATGCTTTTGAAACTAGGATTCAGAAGACTGTATATATGACATATCTTTAGCCTATTTATCATATCTGAGTTTTGACAAATGTCATTTCAGCTTTCAATCTCTTTTTCATTGGCATTAATTTCTTAAAACACAATTGGTATTATATCAGTCAAATTTTAAGCTGTATAAAGAATATTTCTTTAAATTTAAGAAATAGATTTTACAGATCTCTAAAACCCTACAAATTGGGATTGAGCAAAGGTTTGAGGCCCAAAACACTTCTTGTGACCCATTTTATAAGAAAATGTATTTTGTAAGGTTTAAGGGTCATCAAAGCTTAGTGCACTCAAGAGGGAGAAAGAATAGAGGTAGATACTTTAAGACATCTTCCTGTGAGATCATTAAGGCTATAGACACATTCCTGAGAGTTTCAGTCATCTAGTTGAACAACTTTGTGAGATAAGAAAAAGCTAATAAACTTGAATTTTACCATTATTATTAATATTTATTAATACAACAAAAACATCAAACATCCCACCCCCTGCAGGGTTCTCTGGCCAAGAATTCAGGGGAAAGCAAAAAAGAGACAAAATCAAGAAAAAGAACTTAAAACAAAAAAAGGAAAAATAAATGACCATAAATGTAAACTAAAAGAAAACACTAAAACCAAGAAATTCTTACTTTTTGGTATGCAAGATGTTTCTATTAATCATATTATCATGTCTCCTCTCATTATTGGAGAAGGTAGTATAAGCACCCTTCCCCCCTTCAATTTTGTGTCCCTCTAGATTTAACAAATACCTTTTTTTAGTTTTTGCTTTGAAAACAGCATGCTTTTTTATATTTTCATTAGAGAAAAAAAATGGCCCCCTCCCAAATGCTACATTTTCATGAATTAGCTCTACTGGCTTCTGCTTTACAAGTTTCATCTGATACCCCTGGTTCTTAAATTAGGACCAAGAAGAAGAAACAATGCTGGGAGAATGTTGACTTTCATTAGTTTGCAGTCTGTAATAGCATCATGTTTTGTCCTCCAGTATACAAGTGTTAAGAGTTTTACTTTTGCTAGTTGTGCAGCATAAGAGAGTTGCTGCTCACCAGGTACCATTTTCGGGGCACTACTACCAGCAGCAGACTTCTTAGTGAATTTAGCTTACTGAATTTTAATTTATTATCTATAAAAATACCAACATTATGTTCATTATTTACAGAGGAAATTAGATGTTGTTGTTGTTTCAGGTTTTATGTGTTGTATCAATAGGTCATATGTGTTTGTTTTGCTTGGTTTTTCTGTGCCTTCTGTAATCACTAGCTTACTTGGGTGTTGCTTTAGTCAATATTCACTGAACTAGATCATTTATCACTTAACTTGCTATTGGTAGAGGGTTATTCACTTGCAGTAACTGCCTGAATTGAAAATCAGAAATCAAAATAATGCAACTTTTCTTTGTCATAGAGCAATCAAAGTACATATACAACACAATTAAAATAAATAATTCATTTTTTCAATATAACCTTTCACCTACTTCTAGAAATAGAAAGTAGATCAGATAAGATCAGGATAATAAAAACATATAAAATAGTAAATGGGATAAATCTAAAATAAAGTAAAATGGGAGGGGGCATCATTGCCTGCAAAATTGAAATAATATGGAGCCATCTACCACTTATCTTGCTATTTGTAGGGGTTATTCACCAACAACAACTGCCAGTATTTATAAACAGGAACCAAAATTTACTTTATCAAACAGCAATTATAATGCTTATACAGCTCAATTATAATAAATAATACAAATAACTTGTAATTTGTTGCTTAAATCAAAATATAAACAAATAGGACAAATCTAAAAAAAAGGCCCAGGTCAGATTCAAGGAAAAAACGTTGAGAGATAACTGGTCATTTGTCTGAGAAGGAACTAACCTAGGTCTCAATAGTCTAGTTATAGCACCTTCTGGGCTAGGTAGAGACTCCTTTCCTTTACATTTGCTTTCTGCTTTGCAAATGCTGCTGGTAACTGCTGACATTGTGGGAAGGCTTGAACCTTCTCTATTGAGGTTTTCAACTGAGTTATTCAGGCTACAGACTGCATTTAGAAAATGTATTAGTGCTAACTTAGAAAGCAGTTCACAAATAAATGTTATCACCTTACCTTAATCCATCTGAGAGCTGTAAGTTCTTCCAGACCTGTAGTGCTCTTGGGTTGATGACTGCCAGGCAAATCTCCACTGCTTCTTCTCCTACTTCTTGTCAAGTTGGTTTTTGAAGGACTAGATAGAGGGAGCACTGGCAGTTGAATCTTTCAGTTCATTCCAATGGTTTATGACTCTTCTCAAAAAGAATGATTGGTAAGTTCTTGATTGGGAGCTTGACTTTGGTAGCTTCTTGGAGCGTCCTCTCATATTATTCTGGCTGGAACTGAGATTGCCGACTTTTCATTCTGCAGCTCGTAAGTAAGCATCGTATTGCACACAGGCACCTGTAAACTAAAGTGGGTAGTTTGAGGTACCTGAGATGGTCCTCATATGAGGCTGATGTAAGACATCTTACTAATTTTGTTGCTTATCTCTTTACATTTTTGATGAGCCTCACATCTTGTCAATAAAAAGGACCAGCAAGACACATGTCAAAATCAAGATGGGGTCTGACAAGAGCTTTATATAGTTTTATAAATATAGATCCCTGTCTGCTATTGATAGTCCATTTTAGTCATTCAAGACTAGAACTTGTACAGGAAACAACATGCTGAACATGGCTATGAAATTTAAACTTATCATCAATGATGAAACCAAGATCCCTCTCTTCTGCTCTGCTCTCTAATTGCTCTCTTACTTTTGTGGTAGGGTTATAGATTGTATAGTTAGCCATTGGGCTATTAATTCCAAAGTGCAATACAGAGCATTTGCCTGTGTTGAATTGGAGAAGCCATTCTTGGGTCCAATCTTGTAGCTCATCTATGTCATGCTGGATGCTTTGGGGGTATGCAATACCAAACAGTTTTGCCTCATCAGTGAACAGGTGCATGCCATTGTTTATATGGTTAAATATGTCATTGATGTAAATCAGAAAGAGATTTGGATCCAGTACAGTACCCTGTGGTACTCTGTTCATTACTTTGGCCTTGTCAGAGTAAATTGGTTGGTCATCTGTAGCAAATAAGCAAACTTTCTGCTTGCGATTTGTAAGAAATTCCATTAGCCAATCTACAACAGCCTGATTGATGCTAACAGTGAATATTTTGGAGTGCAGTCAATTGTGAGAAACCTTGTCAAATGCCTTGGCAAAGTCTAGCAATAGTGGGTCAACTGGATGTCCATGGTCAATTAGATCTGTGATTTCCTTGTATGATTCCAAAATGTTTGTTTCAATTGATTTCCCTGACTGGAAGCCATGCTGCTTGGGTGACAAGAGCTTGTTGGTGGCCAAATACTTGAGGATTGAATCATTGACTATGTGCTTGAGTATTTGGACAACAACTGAGGTCAGGCTAATAGGCCAATAATTCTCAGGCTCTGAATGGTTACCTTTCTATAAAAACGGTGTAATGTTGGCTATTTTCCAGTCTGCAGGCAGCTCTCTAGAAGTAAGTGATTTCTGAAAAAAATTGCTAAGTGGTTCTGCTGTGATTGCTGCAGTTTATTTTAATAGCCTGGGATGTAGGTTATCAGGTCCTGGCGACTTGTTAGTATCTAACATCTGTAAACGTCTGAGGATCTCTGTGAGTGATAGAGTGGTGCTATCTGTTGGAGTTTTTACAATGTATTCTGGTGAAGGAGGTAAAGGACTGTTGGGTTCAGTAGTAAAAACAGAAACGAATTGCTGATTTAGTGAGTTTACAAGATTTTTCATGTCAGTTATCTCTTCATGTTCCTCTGTTACCAGTTTCCTGATGTCACATCTATTATTGTCTTGGCTGGAAACATTGTGCCAGAATTTCTTTGGGTTTGTCTTACCTTCATCTGCAAGCTTAGATTCAAAGCTTGTATACAAATTGTGTGTCAAATTTTTAAGTTTGTTCCTGCTCTTTGAGAATTTTTCTTTGTTTTCTGGGGATGAATGTTTCTTGTAATTATTCCATTTTCTGTTTTTTTTTCTGTTGATTTCCTTCTTAATATCATTCATCATTGCTGGTAGTGTTCAATGGTTTTGGAATGAGCTTGTGTGAAATGTACTGTTCAGCTTGTATTATATATGGCAGAATGACATGCATAAAGATATCTTGTTCTGCAAGCCAATAAGTTGTGGAGCTGCTTATGTAATTTTTGATACATTGATTCCCATGTGTTAGAAACAGTTTTGCAGTGGAAAAACTGTGTCATTATATGCACTAACAGTGCGTGGGCTACGTTTGGGAAAATAACAGTGTGGTTACAAGAGCTCTTGAAGTAAGTCTGTGTGGTTTGTGAACACAGTGTAGCCTTCATAGAGAAGCATTGGTTTCCAAAGCATTGCTCAATGATTTCAAAACAGTATTTGATACAGCTCTGAAAATTGTAAATTATATTAAAACAGAAACCTTACCAGTAAGCCTACTTCGAAAACTGTGTGAAAGTACTGACACAATTAGTGGAATCAGATAATGAAGTAATAATTCTCTTGGAAGGAAAAACTGAATATATTTGACATTTACATGATGACGAATTCTTTCTCAAGCTCGCTTATTTTGCATATATTTTTCCAAGTTAACCAAACTCAGATTGTATTTGCACAGTTCAAATAGATCAGAAATTTTTGCAGTTCATGATAAAATTTGAACATTCATGAAAAAAGCTTTTGGTGTAAAAAAGTTACATTGATAATGGCAAGTATGATTGCTTTGAAACGCTTGAAACCTTTATTATTGAAAACCAAGTGCAGCTTGAGATAAATCCACTTTTAGAAATTTCAATTCATTTATCACTGTTCAAAAGTAATTTTGACGATTATTTTTTTGGGGAGAGATGAAAAGTTTCATCTGTGGAGTTGAATTTTTAGCTTACATCAAGACGATTTACAAACTAGTATGTCAACAAATGCAAGTGAAGAACTCATCAATTTATCAGAAGATACATTACTGAATAATAATTTTAATCACAAATAGTTGTCAAATCATAAACAGTCACCAGAAAGTGAGGATCAAAAGGATAAGTAAAGGACTTTGGAAGTAAAGCCTTTCCATATCAAAATGTTTCATGTAATAATTTTTCTCTATCTTTTAGACCAAGGTTTGTTTTAGAATATACTCTCAATTTCCTCCATGTGAAGAAAGTTCTGTTTCTTACTCTAAATCAGAAATTAAATAAAAAAAACAAGTTTTTTTAACTGAAAGTAAGGAGCGACATTAAAACTTAAAACGAACAGAAATTACTTCGTATATGAAAGAGGCTGCTTCCTCATCAACGCCCCGCTCTTTACGCTAAAGTTTGACTCTTTCTCTCAATTCTTCTTTTTAAAACAGTAAAAAACTTTAGCGTAAAGAGCGGGGCGTTGATGAGGAAGCAGCCTCTTTCATATACGAAGTAATTTCTGTTCGTTTTAAGTTTTAATGTCGCTCCTTACTTTCAGTTAAAAAAACTTGTTTTTTTTATTTAATTTCTGAACGTTTTTGAATCAATGCATGTTTTGATTTTGGCTCTCCGCAGAGGAATAATCAAAACGAAATTTGCATATTTTTTTTTTGGCTCAATGGCTTTCTCATAATTTTGATCGAATGATTTTGATAAAAAAAGAGCGGGGGACGAAGCCTAGTTGCCCCCCGATTTTTTGGTTAATTAAAAAGGCAACTAGAACTTTTAATTTTTTACGAATCTTTTTATTGGTAAAAGATTTACGTAACTTATAAATTAGCTTACGTAAAGAACTTTTGTATTCTCATGTTTTTATTACATATATGAGGGGATTCGCCCCATCGTCAGTACCTCGCTCTTTACACTAAAGCTTAAATTTTATCCCAATTCATTAAGAATGACCCCCTGAATCACAAAAGCCGTAGAATAAGTAGTTGAAATTACTGAAAATACTTTAGCGTAAAGAGCGAGGTATTAGAAGGAGGTGAGCCCCTCATATGGGTAATAATTTCTGTTTGTTTTAAGTTTTATTGCTGTTCCTTACTTCCAGCTGAAAAAGCTTTTTCACTTTTATTTTTAATTTTTTTTTTTAAATAATGCTAGTAAATCCTGCTCTCCCTTCATGGAAATTTTCTTCTCCCATTACAAATTCTCGAAGGAAAGTTCCCCCAGCACACCCCCCTCTTCTCAACCCCTCCCCCAAACCAAAAAAAAATCCTCCTGAAAACGCCTGTATACTTCCCAATAACCATTACTATATGTAAGCACAGGTCAAAGTTTGTAACTTGTTGCCCCTCCAACGGGGACTGTGGGGGAGTAAGTCGTCCCCAAAGACATAGTTATAAGGTTTTTCGACTACGCTGAATAAAATGGCTATCTCAGAATTTTGATCCGTTGACTTTGGGAAAATAATTAGCGTGGGAGGGGGCCTAGGTGCCCTCCAATTTTTTTGGTCACTTAAAAAGGGCACTAGAACTTTTCATTTCCGTTAGGATGAGCCCTCTTGCAACATTCTAGGACAACTGGGTCGATACGATCACCCCTGGGAAAAAAAAAAACAAAAAACAAAAAAACAAATAAACACGCATCCGTGATCTGCCTTCTGGCAAAAAATGCAAAATTCCACATTTTTGTAGATAGGAGCTCGAAACTTCTACAGTAGGGTTCTCTGATACGCTGAATCTGATGGTGTGATTTTCGTTAAGATTCTATGACTTTTAGGGGGCGTTTCCCCCTATTTTCTAAAATAACGCAAATTTTCTCAGGCTCGTAACTTTTGATGGGTAAGACTAAACTTGATGAAACTTATATATTTAAAACCAGCATTAAAATGCGATTCTTTTGATGTAGCTATTGGTATCAAAATTCCATTTTTTAGAGTTTTGGTTACTATTGAGCCGGGTCGCTCCTTACTACAGTTCGTTACCACGAACTGTTTGATGAAGAAATGCATCAAATTTTTATGGGTTTGATTAAGCACAGTCCAATAATTAGTTTTTAACTTGTATCAAATTTGTAACTGGATTACATCACAATAGCAATAAATTTAGAATGTTTAGTCTCATATAGACCTAATGGTAAACACAAAGGTTCAATTACCATGCAGGTGTCCTAAGTAAATTGAAATATGTTCCAATGCTCTATTTTTTCTTTTTTTTTAAACAACTATTTAAAATATTGATAGATGTAAAACAACTTTAAAAGCTGTAGTTTCTGAAAGACAAAATTTCCTGCTAATCCAAATTGTCATATTTGGCCATCTGTCTGGGTTTAAACGGAAAGCAGCTCGTCCTAGTCTGGGGTGGGAGGATGTCATAAATAAAGATTTAAAGGGAATGGGAACTTCCTGGGAGAGTGTAAAGAGGGATGCCTTGAATAGATTGGGTTGGAGGAGGAGCATGCGTAGCTGTGTTGGCCTCAAGCGGCTTGTTGCTGTGGTGAATTATTGTTATTGTTAGTAGAGTAGTTTATGCCATGCAGCTAAGGGCTGGTGTCCTTGGAAACTACAAGAGGGGCAGGAACAAGACTTTAAACCATTGAAATACTATTTTAGAATGTAACTTTGGAACAATTTTACGCTTTAGGTGGGGAGGGTATTTATAAAAACAACGAAAGAAAAGTGACAAGACTTTGTGGAGGAAACTAAAAGACCATAACTTTTGAATACAGAAGGTCTCTAGATTTCCTAAAAAAACAGATAATTAATCTGGTTTACCCATGTAATTTAATAATTTTTGGTCTATTCAGCCAATAAATAAAAGTTCAAATAGGGATAAATCCTTTTAATTGACAGTAATAAATTTAATAGAAATACTAGATATTTTGGTCACATATGCAGTGAACATCATCAGTAGTAATGCGTACTGAACGTCATCAGAGTGTTACTACTGATGATGATCACTGCATATGTGACCGTCGTCAGTAGTAATGCCTACTGAATGTCATCAGAGTGTTACTACTGATGACGGTCACTGCATATGTGAACGTCATCAGTAGTAATGCGTACTGAACGTCATCAGAGTGTTACTACTGATGACGGTCACTGCATATGTGACCGAAGTATCTACTATTTTTTGTGAAATTTATCACTGTCTATTAAAAGGATTCGTCCCTATTTGAACTTTGTTTATCGTCATGGAAAGACATTGTGGTGTTCGAAATTATCTGGTCTATTCAGCATATTCAGAGTTCCACAACAGGATGTACCCCATTTTGTCGCAGACCAGACAGTGAACACTGCTTCTAGTACTCATTTGGAAACTGTCATACATTACCTCTTTAGAATCACTTGATTCTACAACATTTTTCCTTTAAGTTTCGCTTTAAGGAAGTGCGTTTTCTGTTTTGTTTTCAAACTTGAAGTAAAACCGAATTTGACCTAAGCAAAATTTACTTGAGCAAGTACGTGTATGTTTTCTTGTGTGTGACAGCTTCAATTACATAGCTAAACCCTATAGCGTGTATTCTCCTGATCAGCCCTTGTGTTGGGTGCCTTTGAATTATTTGTTTGATTTATAGTTTTAAGTATTCGGTATATGACGACTTATACTTACGACACGACTGCCTGTCCATGGACTATTCTTTGTGGTTAATTGTGTATTGCTATGTACGTATGTATCTATATATTTATTTCCTGTCATATTGCAAAAAAATACTAAGCTGACGGAGTAATACGAGAAAAAAAACACTTCTAAAAACGAAATCAAACTCAGCATTTATAACATGAAAAAAAAATATCGGAAAACACTTAGCAAAGTGCTATTACTGCCCAAACGTGTTATATAACACGCATAATTAGATGGATTAAGAGGGTTAAGCCCTTGTTCAAGTACTTATCTATATTAATTACTAAAGTAGGAAAACAGTCCTCCTTTCTCCTTCTGTCTTTCTTTCTTGTTTTTCTTTATATATATATATATATATATATATATATATATATATATATATATATATATATATATATATATATATATATATGTATATATATATGTATATATATATATATATATATATATATATATATATATATATATATATATATATATATATATATATATATATATATATATATATATATATATATATATATGTATATATATATGCATATATATATATATATATATATATATATATATATATATATATATATATATATATATATATATATATATGTATATATATATATATATATATATATATATATATATATATATATATATATATATATATATATATATATATACATTTATATATATATATATCATGAAAAGAGAAATCACCAATGCAACAGCGCAAACACACTAAAAAAAAAGAAAAAAAAAGAAAAAAAAGAGAGAGAGATAGAAGGAGAAAAGGAAGACTGTTTTCCTAAATTAGTGATTAATATAGACAAGCACTTGAATGAGGCATTAACCCTACTCATCCATACAATCACATAGGTCAAACAGCATAGCCACACACAATCAACCATAAAGACTAATCCATGGACAGGCAGTCATGTCGTCAATAAGTATAAGTTGTCATTTACCAAACAATAGAAAAAATAATATAGACAAATAATTCAGAGGCAACACCCTGCATAAGGGCTCATCAGGAGAATACACTGGCCTATATAGGGTTTCGCCACTCTAAATTCTCTACCCAGCACAGTGTTGTGGCTACCACAGAATATCCATGGCATCCCCGCGTCAGGTATCACCCCCAAAATACATGCCTATGAAAGAAAAAAAAAACAGCAAATGTAAAACAACCAAGTAAAACCAAAACAAGCTTATCCTGTTAATATATCCCTCCCTTTAGCAACAATAGGTAAACTAAATATTATAAATTTTACCAAATCACAAATATTAACACATTGCAAAAAACCTGAATAAACTAAACAATTATAGAATTCATCTTTACCATGTGGCTAATTTTTAAGAAAATCCGCTCAATTAGAAACACAATTCAAAATAAATGGCGCTGCGACAACATTTCTCGAACCTCCGAAATTAGTTGAAAATTTCTTTAAGTATTTCTAGATAATTCTTTTGATATTTATTTAAAAGTTCGTTATAATGAAAATTAATTTTTTTAAATTGCCAAGTTAATTTATTTGCAGAAAAACCTCGCGATATCAATTATTGGCTTAAGATTTTACATCTATTTTTAAAATCAATATAATTACTACAAATCCTTGCATAACGAAGTAACTGTGAGAAAAACGCTGAATATGTGATATTTGAGTGTATATTACTTTCAGGGAATGGGAAACTAATCACTTCAAAATCAAAATCATCCGTTTTATTATACATTTTAAAACTTAATTTATTATTATCACAAATATTAATATTTAAATCTAAGAAATGATCTTCATGACCAGCGCCATGACTAGGGTCAAGAATAAGCTCTGATGGATATATATTTTTAGACATATCAATGAAATCCTTACAATTTAAGACCAAAATATCATCTAAATATCTTTTATTATTTGACAAAGCATGTTTTAAATTAATTGGATTATTCTTATCCATCATATATTTATATTCTAGTTGACTTAAAAACAAGTCAGTTATAAATGGGCTGGCATTCCCCCCCCATGGGAATTCCCACAATTTGCTTGTACAAATCACCCCCAAATCTTATATAAGTATTGTATAAAACAAATTCTAATAACTCAAAAATCATATCCAAGCTGTAACATCTCAAGTTAACTGTAGTATTAAAGCAATTTGTCCGTATAGCTTTTTTATTATAAATGTCTATTTTTAAGAACCTTTTACTAGATAAGAGGAAAGATTTCTTGATAACAGTTTTTAAATTATCCAACACTGCATTAAGTGATAAATTAGTATACATTGTCGCAAAATCGAAAGACTCAATTCTTTTAGCTGAAACCATTGTTAAAGAATCTATCACCTGCAGTGAATTATTAACACTCCAATACGGATTAAAATTCGAAAATTTTTTAATACCAGAACAATAGGTTTTAAGTTTATTTACAATTTCCTTTAAAATTAAAGAGAGGTCAGTAGCAGCAATGCGGGTTGGACATTTAGCTGCTCCAGCAATAAACCGTGGTTTAGGGGGATTCTTATGAAATTTTACAGTCCAATATAGGAAAGGGAACTTTTTATCATTGTCATTTATTTTAATATTAAAATTCTTAAAAAGTATTTCTTCAGTCTTTTCAATTAAATTCTCATCCTCTATATTTACCTTTTCATAAACATTAGTTGTGCATAACTCCCTTTTTAAGATATCACAATACAGCTTCTGACAAATTATGGCAAAATTATTATTAGCTTTATCCACTGGCACAATTACAAATTCATTCTTTAGATTAGCAATTGCTTGTTTAATCTTCGCATTATAAAATAATGATTTAGTGTTACTATTTTTTAAGTTAGAATATATTTTATTTCTTATTCTACTAATAATTATATTCTTCCAACTTTGAAAACTCTCTTTATTTTTATCCTCTTTCTTACACCACTTATCAATAAATAAATCAAAATCATTTTCCAAGCCATCAAGAACACTCGATGGTTTCAGATGATGAGAAAAACGGAAATTAGCCCCTTTATTCATTATAATTTGAAGATCATCTTGCTTTATTATTGACAAGTCCCCTGTTATAACATGGTTGTAAGTAGGATTTACAAATGGGCCAAGTTGCTTACAATTACAAACCGGTTTCAATTTATATCACTATCTAGTCTTTTTAGTATTAAATTATAATTAAAAATAATTTGCCCTATAGTTTTTGAAAATTTATAAGTTAAAACTGGACTATCATTATAATTCAAATTACTAGGAAGGGCCTGTTTCACATGCCGCTGATTTAAAATTTCTGGTAAATTAAAATCTTCAATCTGCTTACAAGTAAAATTAATAGGTAAATATAATCTGTTATCCCTATTACTAATCTTATCGAAGTTTTTCTTTTTTGAAATAAATTTCGTTTTAGTTAGAATGCAAATTGTATCACATATTACTTTAAAATTATAATCAAGAGCTGTATTATTCTTAACAATCCAGAAAAGTTTGATTAAATTCCTCTTGGATAAATTATTTAGACATTTTATTACAGAAATCATACCCCTAGATTCAAGTAGCTGGCATAGATCTATAGAAAGCATATGTACATCTAATTCATTTTTTCTATTATTTTTCCTATGTCCTCTTGATCGTTTTTTACGTTTAGTAGGACAAGTAAACGAAGGATGGTCCATAAAACCATCAATACATTTAACAACAACATGAGACATGTCACCATATTTTGCTACACGATCATTTAGCCCAAAAGGGTAAGCTGTACCAAGAGTATGGATCCAGAAATCCTCCTGTTTACGTAGTCTATTATTCTTCTCTTCTTTATTTAAATTTTCTAATTCTAAATTTTCTAAAATTGTGACAGTTATATCTGATATGGAACATTTACCATTATTACAATGTTGAACTAGATAGTTATTAGTTTTTTCATTATTAACTGTTGTCTTATGTCCAGAAAATCTTTTATATATATTATTAGTTGTTTCCCCCACATATTGTAGGCAGCATATATATATATATATATATATATATATATATATATATATATATATATATATATATATATATATATATATATATATATATATATATATATATATATATATATATATATATATATGTATATATATTATTCATTATCTATTATATTTTATATATAATTTATTATAGATTATTTTTTATTATTTAATATTTACTATTTTTTATAGTTTATATTTTTTGTGTTCGGTTTTGTGGTCTGTGTTTGTGCTGTTGCATTGGTGATTTTTTTTTTCACTATAGCTAATGTACACAATAAATCTTGAAGGCAGGGTATGGAAACTCGTATAGATTAGTCGATACTTGTTGGTTATTGGAAACCCATTCAAGAATTGCACTTAGGTTACATGTCAGGAAACCGGTTTAATAGCTACAAAAACGAGTGATGGATGATAGAGTGCATTGGACTTGGACATAAAGCATTAGACTTGTACAATTTGGACTATATATTTGCACATTAGGGGGTTGGGGTTAGGTTACGTTGGGTTTCCACAATTTTATTTTTAAAGTATTATTCAATCATAATGTTTCGTTATTATTCATTATGAGTAATCTAACTTCACTTTTTGGGTGTGTTTCCAATAACCGACAAGTACCAATCGGTCTTTCGATTGGTATTTTGGCTCACAACTACAATTTTTTGAGATTTCAAACCTGTCATCTTATGATCTCAAACTCCAACATTTTTACATTAGACTTTGATTCTGCTTGTTATGCTTATACATCAAGCATTAAGTGCTTCTGGAACAAGTCTTGAATAAAAACCAAGTAATATAATCTTCTTTTATACTTCTTTCATGGCTGAACTTTCATGGCTTCTTTCATGGCTTCTTTCATGGCTAAGTAGGCATGATGAACTCTTTAACAGTAGTGACTAAGATTATTCTCAGTTTCTCTTATAGGTTTGCACAGATTATGGCTGTTTTTTCTTCCTTTGACCAAACTGGTTACAATATGCTTCCTACTTTGTTGCCAGTGTTACTTTTGAATTATGCAATAGGGCATGTTTATTTTTTATCTAGACATGGATTTGTTTTCGCCAATTGACCTGTGCCTGATAGGCAATTGGTTATTAAGGCCTGTTGCAGCACTTATTTCTTGTAGTTTAAGGACTTTAGGCTTCTATACCTAGTTGCTATTCTTACTAGTCATAAATTTACAACAAAGAAGAATAATTAAATTAAAAAAAAAGAGGGTAAGTCTTAGTTTTATAGAGTCAATTAGATAGGATGAATATAGAAAGTTGTACATGATGTTGTATATGTTTATTGCTACCAGGACCTCCAATTCAGGATGTAAGAACATGTTTCTCTTAAGCTAAGATTTTTGAATGCCTCTTAAAAGTTATCAGTTAACCTTGTTTTTCTAAATATTATTCCCTCTTTTAAAAGAGACACTTAGACCTGAACCAAAACTAGTTATATAGCATGCACGAAGGAGACGTGCCATCTAACTTCAGGTAAATTACCAACTAATCTAGTTAAAATTACCAACCATTCTTTTCCTCTTTTTCTTCAATTATTATCCCCTATTCCAGGAAGACTAAGTTACAGCTCTTATAAATCTGGATGTGGGGTGAGCTTAGAAGTATATACGACAAGTTTTAAGAGCAAATCATAAGCTAGTCTTTCTCTCTTTCCGCAAAATATTGCCTCTTCTTCCGGAAAGACAAGCATACAGCCAAACTCTAAAGCAACAAATAAAACTAGCAGGGAAGGGAAAATACCACCTGACTACAGGATGAATCATTAATTAATGTGAAAACAAATGTACTAACCAATGTTTTTCTCATATTCTAAAATATTATAATCTCTTGCATCTCTTGGAATCTCTTGGATGTCAGGGACAGAGTATAGAGAGAGCACAAAAGGAGAAATACCGTCAAATTTCAGGGGAAATTATCAGTTAGTCTTTTTTTTTCTAAAATGTTGTCCCCTCTTCCAGCATGACAGACAAACTGCAAAGTTATAACTACAAATAAAGCAAACAAGGAAGAAAAAATAACATATAATCTTAAGGTAAATCACTAACTAATCCAGTAACAATGTTAACAGATATTCTTTTTCTCATCTAAAACAATATAATCCCTCTTCTTAATTAAAACTATATATAGGTAGAGTATAAAAAGAAAAATGACATGTAATATGGGGAGAATTATCTGCTAATCATTTTCTGTTTTTCTAAAACAATATCTCTTGGCTTCCCACAAAGCCAAACGAATAGCCGAACTAGACCTACAAATAAACCAACCATAGAAGAGTAAATACCATGTAGCTTCAGGGAAAATTTACCAAATAATCTTACCCATTAGAAAAAAAATATTATTCTTTCTTCCAGGAAGACAAGTTCCTGAACTAAAATTTTAATAGAGGAAGCTTGGAAGCAGAACAGCTATTCCATGGAAACATATCAGCAATTTTTTTCCTTTTATTCTAAAATTTTGTCTCCACTTGCCAAAAGATAAACCAACAATCTAACTAAAACCACAAATAAACATAGGAAGGTAAATTACTAATGAAGAATTAGAATAGAAAAAATTTTCAGGAAAAATTACTAATTAAAAATTTCGATTAAACAAAAATATTATCTTTTTTAGGAAGACAAACTAACAGCTGAACTAAAACTACAAATAGAGGAAGCTTGGAAGGATAAATGCCATCAAACTTCAGGGAAAATTAATAGTAAAGAGAAGAAGATGTATGTATTGTCAATGTTTCCATATCCTTCTGGTAAACTTCACCTAGGACACGTTCGTGTTTACACAATCAGTGATGTAATGGCAAGATTCTATAGGATGCAAGGTAAACAGGCAAGTGGTAGTCACTAAATATTGAAATTTTTAATTAAAGAAAATGTAAAATTTCAATTAATAAACGCCATTAAAAACTCAATTCGGAATTAAAGAAATGTCAAAATTTCAATTAAAATTGTCAAAATTTCAATTAAAATTGTCAAAATTTTCCAGATATTGTCATTGACATCATTGTTTCCATGTCCCTCTTGTTAGCTGTTAGCTTATTACCTGGGACACATTTGTGTTTACATAATCAGTGATGAGGTGGCAGGATTCTATGGGATGCAAGGTAAACAGGTAAGTAAAGGTAAAAAAAAGGTAAAGGATACGGCATTAGAGTTTACAGTCTGTACCGGCGGTGCTGATCTCCGTTTCTTGACCCTTCAGCCAGGAAGTGCAATGGGGGGTTGGGGGCCAGCCATCCTGTGCTTTCGCACACCCTTCCTGTTTACCGTCCCCAGATTTCTCCAGGTACCCATTTAGAGCTGGGTCGACTCTGGCTAAGCTTGCAGAGTCACGCCAATGACCCCCGTCCCAAACTGAAGAATTGGGTAGACTGGGATTCGAACCCGCGTCCTCTCAGACAAGGGATCCCGAATCCAGCACACCAACCCAAACAGGTAAGTGGTACTCATTAAATATTAAAAAGTTTTTACCCATTAAAGAAATGGATACTTTAGAATAAATGAATGAATCGTTTTAAAATAGGAAACAACTAACAAGATAATAGAAGAAAAATTAGCTCATATTTTGAAAAGGGCTAATATCCTTTCTTTATGTTGAGTGCTAATAAAAAAAACAGAAAGAGGAAAACAACAATCAAAGTAAAGCCTGCCAGAGAACGAAAAAGTTATTTGACCATTCTGGAAAGAATTTTTTTTTTTTTTTTTTACTACATTTAGTTTTGACAATCTTGGTTGTGTGTGCAAGCTTTCACTTCTCAATTGAATAGGAGGGTTTTTTTTCTATAAATGTAATTGAAGCAGAAATTTATAGATTCTGTACTGTAGAGCAAATCCAAGCTTTTTTATGAGCTCATTCTCCCTGAACTGTAGTTTTGGGTTCCTCAGAACTCCGTGCACCTCATCCCCAGAATTTCATGCTTACAATCACGATCATCAGAAATAGTCACGAGGATAAAAGTCATGGGGAACGAGGGTCACCAGATACCTTTATCGTGTGGAAGCCTTCCGAATGGTGATGTGAAGTGAAACACCAGTGTGCTGGTTGTGCTACTCAGCACAACCACTACTCAGCACACTACTCAGTGTGCTACTCAGCTAATGGCTGAGTAGTGCTATGAAAAAAATTTTCGCATTAAGTTGAAAAAATTAAGGTTTTGTTGCTACTAGTGTCTTAACTAGGCACTCCTCAGCGGCATTGGGTAGGGCATAGACTGAAAGTGCTAAATAATATTAGTAACATTCTGCAAAATAAATACTCAATATTATTGATTTATGGAAATAGTTTTCTGCCAAAAGTTGCGGACATTCATTATCTAGATTGGTTCAAAAAAAGTATATTGTGTCCTTTCAAGATAATCTTTTGAGAGGCCCATAATTAGATCTTACTCCTCCTGTGGGATTTTCTGATATTTGACTGAACAATTCTGAGCGTGAGCAGCTCGAATTCTAAGCACATTTTGCATCTTTTCAAGATGACCTTCTGAGGTTCTGATGATTTTTTTGCATATCTACTTAATTATCTGCTTAATTGAGAGATTGGGAAGCTCATTTTCAATCTCAATTTTTATGAAGTCCTATTATTAAGCTTTGTATCTACAGTAAAAGTTTTCAGAAAAAATGACTGCAAACAGCGTGCTGTTTCAAATAAACATGAATAAAAAAAGAGAGACATATGGAATTGGCAGTGGATGTCAATCTGTAAAGCAAGGCTGCAAGAACAAAACGAACAAACAGGTTAAAAGCCCACAGGCCATTGAACAAGACTTAAAAGAATGACCAATATTTTCACTATACCTTTCACAAGCCTTGTTTAGTACAAGAAAAGTGCAGGAAGTAAAAATCAGTAAACAAGGGAATAAAAATACAAACCAATAAATAACTTTATTTGTCGAAAAAAAAACAATAAAATAACTTAAAAAAAGAATTCTTAAATTTAGACGAGAATTGAAAACCAAGGCTCGAAGCTAAAATAGCAAATCTAAAACGTGATATACTAAAGTCACTGTCTTTTATCAGAGGCGACTTACAACCCTTAATAAAATCCATCCCCCCCACGTATTACTCTTTTTTTCTTTAGCCACTTTGTACGAATCGGTGAAAGTGACTGAAGGGCACCAAGTCTTCTGATTGTGCTTTTCTTACCTTTATACACCCCTGTAACCTCCGGTGATGCCGGATCAGGATTTGGATGTAGTCATTCTGTTCAGAATAGTTGAAACATCTAATTAGTATGCCTCCAGTTTGAACACGACCCCCTTAGCCCCAGAGGTATTGACACTTAATTATGCAAATTATTCGTTGGTCACAGACAGAATTAGTATTAACGTTGGTTTTCTGTAAGTAGGCCATGAACTACCTACAATATTATCCTTTCTGAAGTAAAAAGTTATATACGGTCCCATTTTATTACTGAAACTAAACCATATTTAATATTTACTATTTGATAATAATTCTGATGATAATTCTTACATGATAATGATAATCATATTTTGAATACGAGAATCATTTTAAGAATGATAAAATTGAATATTATCATTTCTTTTGTAAAAGCTGATGTAGGGTCCCGTTTTATTACTGGAACTACACCAACATTCATATTTAACTAGCTGTTGGGGGGGGGGGGGGCGCTTCGCGCCCCCAAGCCCATCCGCGCGCGTAAAACGTTACATGCTATATTAGTTACGCGCCATTGTAGTTTTGTCCCTGTGTCCCACCTGTGAATATAGATAGATATATATATGTTTTTAACTACGTGAAACTTGCGAATATACAACATTCTTCGCTGTCTTTGCATATAAATAGATTGTCAGGTTTACCGACTCTTGAACATGCAACATATAATTGTCCATGGGAAAAACAATCCGTATTCAGATCTATACCTCATTATTCTAATGATTGCCCTTGAGCTTTGTTGATGGTGATTGCTAATCGAACACTCCCTGTGTCCCCATCGTCATTTATATATCCCCCTTTGCCCCCCGGCGTCCCCGTTGTAGTTGTGTCCCTATGTCCCGGTCGTCATTTGTGTCCCGGTGTCCCAGTCTGTAATTTCTCTTTGAGTGTCCCGGTCGTCATTTATATTCCCGGTGTCCCGGTCGTCATTTGTGTCCCGGTCTGTAATTTCATCAGTTGACAAACATGCCGTCAGTCGACAAACAACTTCATGACGACATACAGCTCAATCCGTATAATGACGTCAGTCGACACACAAACATGATGTCAGTACAAAGACAAACAACTTATTTTAATATATATAGATAATAACTCTGATTATTTCTTCTAAAATAAACAAAAAAAAAACAACAACAAAATTACTCTCCTTCTCCTTTTTCACGCACTTCAAACTCGCAAAAATAAATTTAGACCACCTAATCAATAAAAAGACATAAAACATTAAAGAATCGTTCCTATAACCAAACAACCATTCAAACTTTCTCCATTTATATTAACTTCATAGCTTCAGTCTCAAACATATCCGAATATTCACTCTCACTCGCGTCAGTAAAGCCCACACCTTTTTCTCGCACCCTCAGTAATTATCTAAACAAAATATTTAAGCAAAGAACAAACCTTGCTTATTTCCCTCATTAGCTTCAATTCATGGGATACGTCATTTCCTATTTTAGGTAGAATATAATTGATGAAAACGAAGATCTCACCATCACATTCTTTAGTTTTCTTTATTTTTTAGAAATTCATTTACCATACCCATGTGAACTTGCATTAAAATAAGTTGAAGAACAATCTGTAAGAGCAATGTAAGAGCAATGAAGAACAATCTGTCAAGGAGGCACACTCGTGCCTCTTTAAAGAGGCGAACCACGACAATGTTAAGCGATCTTCGGTTCCAGTGGTCGCAGAGGGATGGGGAGGGATGTATTTCGTAGCCCGAGCTCCAACTAAGAAACCTGCCAAATTTCATCCCCCTCCGACTTTTCCTTCATGGGGAAAATCTGGCCGAAAGTTTCGACCCCCCAACCCCAGCCCCCTTTAACGTTGTCCGATCGGGCTGAAATTCACAAGTTAAGGTCCCCTAGGGCCCAGAAGCTTATCCGCGAAATTTCAGCTCGATCCGATAACTCCTTCCCTGTTTTCCAGAAACCACGCATAGCAACTTAATGTTCATATTCTCCTTTTGTTTTTTTTCTGCCACGCCTACAGGTCACAGCCGACATCGGATCTGGGTGTACGAAGACTCATTCGACGCGGAATTCTCCGAGTAATTTTTCTGGAAAGTTTCGTCGGAAAATCTTAATCCCCCGATTTTCTAGCTTAGAAAAACCCATTTCCCCATAAGAGCCCATGTTTATTTTTGAAATTCTTAAAAGTTATTTAAAAGTTATATTTATACACATGCAGGTATTTCAACTTCAAACATGCCCGGTTAGGTCAGTCGGTAGAGCGTGGGACTTTTAATCCTAAGGTCAAGGGTTCAAGTCCCTTATCGGGCGGTTTTTTTTCACAAAATATGAAAAAAACTTCGTTTTCTGAAAGAGTTAAAGAGGCTGCGTCCCAAAGTCGAACCTTAAAACGTACAGGAATTAGAAGCGGCAGTCCTAATTCCTGTACGAGGAGTACAGGAATTATTAAATTACATCCACCATGGATTGTAGAAAAACGTACAGAAATAATATAATATTTCCAGGTTGTCTCCCAACCTGTTTAGTGTCGGGCGGATAATCCCGTAAGTAGTATGCAGTCTGAACCGACACATATCCAATCATTCCGAGGAGACACATATCCCATCATTTCGAGCAGACACATATCCCGTCATTCCGAGCAGACAAATATCCCATCATTCCGAGCAGAAAAATATCCTATTACTTTAAGCACACGGATATCCCATAACTTTAAGCAGATATTTTAAGCACATGCCATATCCCGATACTTTAAGCACACACATATCCCGATGTTTTAAGCACACATATATTCCGATACTTTAAGGGCACACATTTCCCGATGCTTTAAGCACACACAGTTTCTATTACTTCAAGCGCTTTGTACTCTCACCATTCCTACAACTATTTGGAGTTTCTAATCCCTCGTATCCAGCTAAAGACTTCTAGGAGAGATTTAACATTTTTCTGGGAACAGTATATGCATATATTCTCAATGATATTTTTCAGTGGTTTCAAGCTCTTATATAGTGTTATCGCAATTTCCAGTTGATAAGGATATTTCTGGAAGCGTTTTTATCTGAGTTTCATTTGCCAACTTTGTTGTTCAAAAATTGAAGTGAGTTTGAAGTGACTGGATGTGTAATAAACGGAGTTTTGATATGGATTCTGATATACAATTGGAATACATCTTTTTTTACTCTAATTGTATCGAGCCGACTGTTGATTATTAATAATTGATTATGACTACAATGGCCAAGTATCGTTATTGTAACGTAATGGTCCTGAGCACATCTGTTTTTCTATTACCGGTGCTTGCGCATGATTTTGGGTTCCCACATTCCTATCCAGGACTCATTGTCCCCCACCAGGGCTCCGATTCCCCCTCCAGGGCCCCATGTCCCCTTTTAGGACCCCAAGTCCCCCTCCATGGCCCAATGTCCCTCCAGAATATTTTTACCTAAATTATTTGGGGAATTGGAATTTTTTGATATGTAGAATTTTCATGGGACTTTGTGGAAGTCCCTTGGAATTTTATTGGGACTTGTATGTCTGACTTGGTGTTTTTGTGTTTTGTGTGTTTTGGTTTCCTCCCACCGTGCTTGTGTGACTCAGCGTCTGTTTGCATGTTTCTGTGCTTGTCTTAGTGTGTTTGTGTGTCTGACTGTGTCTTTTTGTTTGTGTCTTTTGTCTCCCTACCACCCTGCCTGTGTCTGTTTGCATGCCTCTGTGCTTGTCTTTGTGTGTTTATTTGTCTGACATTGTGTTTGTGTGTTTGTGTTTTAGTCTCTCCCAACGTGCCTGTGTGACTGGCCGTCTGTTTGCATTTCTCTGTGACTTTCTTTGTGTGTCAGACTTGGTGTTTTGTGTGTGTTTTTGTCTCTCCCACCGTGCTTGTGTGACTCAGCATCTGTTTGCATGTCATTGTGGCTATCTTTATGTGTTTGTGCGTCAGACTTAGTGTTTTTGGGTGTTTTGTCTCTCTCCACCGTGCTTGTGTGACTCAGCATCTGTGTGTATGTGTCTGTGGCTGTCTTTGTGTGTTTGTGTGTCCAACTTTTGTGTTTTTTGGTCAATAACCAGCCATAGAGTACCACGGGGGCAGCCGCATAAAAAAAAAACACAGTGAAAAAAAAATTTGAGTCCAAAAATTATAGGCTCCAAATGATTCTACCAGGAGATCCCAAGAAAATTCTGTGCCACAAGAAAAATTTCTGTCCCAAGAAAATTCTCCGTCCCGAAAAAACCAAGTAAAAAATGTGGAGGGAGGGGGACATTGCGCCCTGTAGGGTGATCGGGTACTGAAGGGAGATCTGGGGTCCTGTTTAGGGACATTGTGTCATTGGGTCCTGGACCCGAATTCATGTGGAACCCCCGGTAATGGAGAAATAGATATGCTAAGGACCATTGTATTATAATAATGATACCTGACCGGCTGTAGTCATAATCAATAATCAGCTCGATACCATTTGAGTACAAAAAAATCTCTTCCTTTTGTATATTAGAATCCATATCAAAACTTTGTTTATTAGACATCATATCGCTTAAAGCTCACTTCAATTATTGAACAACATATTCGGAAAATGAAACTCAGATAATAATGGTTCCAGAAACCTCCTTGTCAACCGAAAATTTTGATAACACCGTATGTGTGCTTGTAACCATTGAAGAGTTTTGTTGAGAAAATGTGCATGTCCTCTGAAAATGTTAAATCTCTCCTAGAAATTTTTAGCTGGATACGAGGGACTAGCAACTCCAAATAGTCATAGGAATGATGTAACCATTGAAGAGTTTTGTTGAAAATATATGCATATATTGTTCCCTGAAAAATGTTAAATCTCTCCTGGAAGTTTTTAGCTGGATTCGAGGGACTAGCAACTCCAAATTGTCGTAGGAATGGTGGGAGTACATGGTGCTTAAAGTAATAGGATAGGTGTGTGCTTAAAGTTTCGGGATATATGTGTGCTTAAATGTTTCGGGTTATGTGCGAACTTAAATATGAGTCTGCTCGGAATGATGGGGTATGTATCTGCTCGGACTGCGTACTAGCATACTACTCTCGTTCTACCCCATCAGTTCATAAAGGAAGGGAAAAAATAAGAAATTGGGCCTTGGATATTATCTGAGAAACATTATAGTACTGAACCAGTAGGCAAGGTCTATTTGTCCATAATACTTTAGATAACAAAATTCAAAAGTGGACAAAATCAACGTTTCTTAATCGTGGATTTCCCTAGATGGAGTAGTTTATAGTATAATTTTAATATCTTGCTTCTTTTCTGTATATTTTGTTCTATCGACGTTTATCATTGTGTTTAGGAGCGTTATCCCCAACGTGGGGCGTAGGCGCCCTACTGGCGGTGCATGGCAGTATTTTTGTAGCTCGTAGGTAGGAAGTGTACCCTTTTTCTGACAGTACTTTAGAGCCTTTATTTTGAAAGAAAAAAAAAACATTTTCATGCGGATGATCCCAGGTTCCTATGCATTTAAAAAAGGAAAACAAATGCATGATAGTATTTCAATTATGTCACGCCTTGTACAAAAGGTGTCATGTACAGACAATATTTTCATTAGCATAAAATATGCCTAGAGGACGACCCGAAAAACAAATACCAAGTCAGTGGTATTTTAAGCCTTCAGGCTAATACATACAAAATTTTAAATAACATAATATAAATATCACGACGGAGTGGGGTATCAGGATTTTAAAACTTTCTTAGGTGGGACATAGCCCAAAATTGGTTATGGGCCCCTGGTTTAGAACAACAATGGCAAAACTGTTTCGATCTCACTATGAGGCTTATTGTATTGAAAGAGACTAGAAAAAGAAAAAGCGGATATGGACAGTAATTGTACAAAAGACAAATATAATAGTATTAGAAGGGAGCTTTATATGCTTTCCTTGCTTCATTTAATTGGTAAGTCCCTTTAACACCAAGCCGGTCACGTGAGACTGCAAAGGGTAGCTGATACCAATATTTCTCTGGAATACTTTTACAATTGGAGGCCAGTTGGTTCCTGATCTTCGCAAGGGAGTATCCCCGTTTATCTCACGACTGGGGGACTGAGTTGAGACGTTCTGGATAAGGTTTTTTGAACGGGGAGAGAAAAGAGGGCTTATAAATGTGTGTTTGGAGAAAGGAGAAAGTATTTTTTCTCCAGTTTTCACGAAAAGAGTATGTGTAACGTTTTTATATATATATATATATATACTAGCTGTTGGGGTGGCGCTTCGCGCCACCCCAACACCTAGTTGGTGGGGCGCTTCGCGCCCCCCCAAGCCCCCCCGCGCGCGTAAGTCGTTACGCGCCATATTAGTTACGCGCCATTGTAGTTGTGTCCCTGTGTCCCACCTGTGAATATAGATAGATTTATATATGTGTTTTCAAACTACGTAAAAATTGCGAATATACAACATTCTTGGCTTTCCCACTACTGGGAGCTTTCCGTTTCCAATTGCCAGCAATTGATCTGAAAATGTTTGACCAGAGTCATCGTTTTGCAATCGGACACGCATATTTGTAGTTAATTTTAATATTTTTACGTGTGCCCATAAATTAGAATTTTTCAGGCAAGCATTCATTTCGTCTGCAGAAGTTAAACTACGTAAAAATTGCGAATATACAACATTCTTGGCTTTCCCATTGTCTGTGCATATACAAAGCCGTACGTACTAATAATGACGTCATATGCAAACGCTCTTTTTACAAACAAACAAACATGCATACACACAACTCGTTTTTATATAGATAGATAGATAGATAGATACAATACAAATTAACTGCGTAAAACTTGCGAATATACAACATTCTTCGCTGTCCAATTGTCGCTGCATATAAATAGATTGTCAGGTTTACCGACCCTCGAACATGCAACGTACAATTGTCCATGGGAAAAACAATCAGTATTAAGATCTATACCACATTTTTCTAATGATTGACCTTGAGCTTTGTTAATGGTGATTGCAAATGCTAATCGAATTGGGAATTGCAATCTTTTAAATTGAAAAGGCAGATCCGTTGGAATCATGGGAATGCGAGGAATAAGAACAGCCTCACCCTCAGAGGGCCCTGTCAAGATTGTGGCCTCTATTAGGTTTTCCATTGTTTTTTTTTACGGCAAGTCGCGTGCCATTGCAAAGCTTTGGTGGGTTGATATTTCTTAAAAGTATTATTGGTACGCCTATTTTTAGTTGTAGCACGTGTGGTGGAAACCCTGAAAGATCTATGGAATTTAAAAATTCAGATGGATAATTAACCGCTTCATTTGGTTCCAAAACTGTGTCGACTGACTTGTAAAGGACTGCCTGGTCTCGAATCTTGGTCAAAACAATATTGTTGATTTCGTGGACGTCTATATTTTTGGGTGCGAGAATCGCTCTTTCACTTAGCCATTTATTATTTTTATAATTTTTTAGAATATTCGGAAATACTTTTTCAATCAATTCATTTTTGGACGTCACTAAATTACAGAAATCAGCAGGTAGTTGTATACGTCCTGAAATTGAGTCTACTGGGAGCTTTCCGTTTCCAATTGCCAGCAATTGATCTGAAAATGTTTGACCAGAGTCATCGTTTTGCAATCGGACACGCATATTTGTAGTTAATTTTAATATTTTTACGTGTGCCCATAAATTAGAATTTTTCAGGCAAGCATTCATTTCGTCTGTAGGAGTTGATCTAGGTATTATAGGTAATGTTTGCCTGAAATCTCCCGCAAGCAATATTAATGTGCTGCCAAAGGGTTTCGACTTCCCTCTCAAATCTTTCAAGCATTGATCCAGAGCCTCGAGCGATTTTTTGTGTGCCATTGTGCACTCATCCCAAATAATAAGTTTGCATTGCTGCAATACTTTACCCATCCCAGATGATTTGGAAATATAGCACGTGGGAGTTTCTGTAGAATGCAAATTCAGAGGCAATTTCAAAGCGGAATGAGCAGTTCTTCCACCAGGCAGCAATGTTGCGGCTATTCCGGACGACGCAATTGCCAACGCTATATCATTTTTTGATCAAATTGATGCCAGAATCAGTTTTATCACAAACATTTTACCAGTACCTCCTGGCGCATCCAAAAAGAAAATTTCTCCAACGTTGTTATCGACACAATGCATTATCGTATCATAAATGTCTTTTTGTTCCGACGTTAACTTGGAAATGTTATTTTGTACATACGACAATAGATCACTCGTACTGTAACATTGTTCACGATCCAATTCTACACATGTCGAAACAGCAGCGATACGGTTAGGTGAAGGCATTCCCAAATCCTGAAGAGGTTTGTTTGCCATACGTACGCACAAATCTTCTATAATAACTAAAGTGTAGTTATAAATTTCTGATGTAAAATCAAAAGTCATATCTGACGTCTCTAACTGTTTTCGATGGAGTATATCTTCGGACATTTTTGACTTATATTTTTCCCATAACTCTGTAGGAGCTGATGGAGAGCAAGTTGTTAAAATGATGCCAAACAATGCACGAATTTGACTTGGGGTTGACGTTTCGCACGCGTCATTGATGCAGTTATCCCAGTGTTGGTCATTCTCCAATAAATTCAGAGCTTGGCATGCACTACGGTAAGTGTCATGTATAGTACCGTTTACAGTTCTCAAATACTCAAAGGATGTCGGACCGGGTACATTCACCAAAAGCAGGCGTAGAAAGAAGCATTCATGTTGATTGGGGTGAACGGTGTAGAGTCTTCCTATCGTGGTATCTTTGAAGATTGTAGGTTAGCCGTCGACTGACTTACCCTGTTTTCGACGTTCAAATACTTTATTTTTAGCATTCCACGTGTAATACGAAGGCACTTCAGTATACAGCAGTTTTTTGGCAAAAGAATCATTTTTGCAAAGCGATAAAAAAGCTGTTAATTTTGTATCCGGTGGATTCAGGGCTCTTTGTTGCACGTTGGTTTCCGAGAAATAAACACGTTGACCATTCTGTAAATGTACCGATAAGTGAACAACTGCTGGACTACGTTCATGTATCGGAAATGAAAGAATTCGCCAAACAGCTTCATTACTGCTTATGTATCTTCCAGCCTGATATTGTACGATTTCGTCGAAATCTTTGATTTCGGGCTGCAAGCCAAAAACTGCCATGTCACTGCCTTTGTTGACGTATTTACATATGTATTTGATTGCCTTTACGGAGTTACAGTATTCAACGTTTATGTGTGCATTAAACGTTTTTGATAATAATGGGGAATATGGAACAACCCACTGGTTATCTACTTCGATGGTGGTACCGTTACGCTTCTTTATTATTGCTGTTTTACCGCCATCTTCAGTAGATCTTCTTCTATATTGTGGGTAACCATCATTGCCAGTAATTGTGTTGGATACTAAAAGTCGAGGATATTGCTTTGTGCACCTTCCTTTGGCCATGCATGGTGAATTTTCGTTCAGTGCACCGCAAGGTCCATGTATCATATTTTTTACAATAATATCATGTAACCCCTTATCGACATTTTTATCAGGTATTTCAGCGGAAATCACATCATCAATTTCGTTCGAAGTAATTTTTTTATGTAGCCAGATTAGTGTATGTGCGTGTGGCAAACCTCGTTTTTGCCATTCCACTGAGTACATCCAGCATCGCACTGACCCAAACACTTCAAGTTTTACTATGTAGTTTATCCGTGATTTCAACTTTTGCCGGAAGACACGGGCCGTAATGTCATGCCTATGAACCGCCGATTGTCCTTGAAGTAAAAGCTGCAGTATCTCGTCCCAAGATTGATTACATGTAAATATAATAAATAAATCTGGACGACCATAGAGACGAACATACGCAATAGCATCCTGAGCATATTCATGCATATAACGGGGACTGCCAGCATATGACGAAGGTAAAATTGTTAATCTTCCAACGTTTGTGGTATTACCGTCATTTATAACTGCATCTCGCAAATGAATGTATTGTTCAGAGCGGAGCTTGGTCTGATTCAGGCGGATATATAGCAAACGTTCTGATTCAATTTTAGCATACATATCAACGACAAATTGGTGAAACAATTCACGGCATTTTAAAATATAATTTTCTTCATCCTGCCGAATCATTAGTCTATAGGAATAATAATGCATTGCATTGCATTTCTTATTCATTTCTTTGTTAGTGGCCGGATTCATCAATTTAATATTAAAGTGATAGCCGTCGGCTCCATCCCAAAAAATGATAGGATATTGTAGGGCATCGTAGCATCGATGAGTTTCAGCAATTCTTAACAACTGAGCGTTTCGCTTATGAAGAATAATATCTCGAGGTAAAAACTGATCACCGACCATAACGATTGGCACTTCGTCGATAGTTGGAGCATTGTATCTACGCACATGTTGGCCAGGAGGCGTTTTGTCAGCGGAAATAGCAATTTTATGCGTATCAGTAGGCATCAAATCGATGGCTGTTTTGAAAAGACGCACTAAATTATTATTTTCGTGGAAAAGATGTTGCAATTGGGAAACGATTGTCCTTTCAACGTTGGGAGAAATTTCGCAACGTAGCATTCAATTCAGAATTTCTATCACTGATGAAGTACAATTGTAAAAATTTATGATTCTCGCCTGAGAATGGTAGAAGGGACCCTGCTCTATGATAAATTTGCCCTTTTACTTTGAAAGTAGTAAATAAATTGATCTGGATTTTTGATTTGGGCTCCAAACGACGTCATTTGGAAACATGAGTTGTATTTTCTGATTTGTGACAGAAAAAGCTTAGATTCTGACGTAGTTCCAGTAAGGAAAGTCTTCAATGGCTCTGGTGGTGCAGCCAATAGAGGAAGTTTAACTTTTCCTGAGGCGCAACACATTCCCATTGTTTCACCATTGAATTTCAAGGCCTTGCAATAGGGACAAATTTTAGACATTGTCCCGATTTGAACACATCTACTCAAGCTATAATCATCGACTGGGCTGTACCTGAATGCCAGGCGATAACTTTCAGGTTGCTCTGATTCCTCGGCACGCTTTCTTTTCTTACTTTCTCTATCAGCAGCAAGCCTGATTTCTTGTTGTTCTTGTGATTCCTCGGCACGCTTTCTTTTCTTACTTTCTCTATCAGCAGCAAGCCTGATTTCTTGCTGTTTTTGTGATTCCTCGGCACGTCTTCTTTTTTCACTTTCTCTTTTAGCAGCAAGTCTGCTTTCGCGTTGCTCTGGTAGTTCCTCGGCACGCTTTCTGTTCTTTCTTTCTCTATCAGCCTCAAGCCTGTTTCCTTGCTGTTCTTTTGATTCCTCGGCATGCTTTCTTTTCTGACTTTCTCTATCAGCAGCAAGTTTTTTGGCATAGACTCTTTGAGCATCTTCATCGGCTTTTGCCATTGTAAGTTCATCAGTCATTTTAAACTTAAACATTAATAGATTTCTACGTGAACATATATGTCTTAAATATCTTTAATGACGTGACCGTCATAGCAAAAATGACGACAACTAACTTCATGACGTCAGTCGCCACAGAAACATGACGTCACCTGACAGACACACAGACAGACAACTTTTTTTTATATATATATATATATATATATATATATATATATATATGTCTGTCGACTGGTAAATCAAAAGCTAGTTAATACTATTAAACCGTGAACTAGCCTACATTATATTGGGTAGCTACTAAGCAGGGGTGGAATTATGTGGCATTACCTGCATCACTAACCGAAGAAATTAGGGTATCCGACAATTTAATAACTATAAATAACTGAACGTTTTCCCCTTTCCTTGAATTCTCAGCATGAAGTTCGAAAGGTCGTAAGAATTTAGTGTGTTTTTTTTTTGCAACGAATGTGTTTTGATTTTTACAAGCCAATATATCGTCTAGAGAATATCACACAAATCCTGACAAAATCACCATGACTCCAACTATTCGTCCTTTCTTGTTTTATGACCAAGGGCTTAAAATTGTCCTTTAGCTTAGTATTCATACTATTCTCTCTGAAGGAAGTTCGATATAAAACAAAGTCTCCAAATTAACTAGATTGTTTTTCCCAGTCATATCAGTACGTTGTTAGTTGCGGTAATGCAGCATATTTATTATTGTCCCATTTTCTTCCTGGCTTGGTTATGTTATAACTAAAACAAATTCATTATTGGAAACTCCTTTTGAAAAATCTACTACAAAGTGGATTCGAACCTTCTATCTTTGGAACATTCCGATATCCTATCCACTGGACCGAGATTTTAATTCAGGGATTTTAACATCAGACCAGGGGATCTTGATCAAACAAAATAAAGTTCGTTGACATGCCATTATAGTTCACTTGTCAAGACAAAGGCTAATTCTTCAAATGCATTGATTTTGAACCCTGCTTACTGATATGTTTCTATTGTCGAATAGGATGAATTGTAAAATTAAAGTTCTATTGGCTCAAATAAGCTTGTTGAGGCTCTAGTGTGGGTGTAAATCCTATTGCAGAAAAATTTCAGGAGAATGTTATAAGGGTTCAGTCCAATTGCTTAATTCTAAATGCGTGGTACAAATTTTACGTACCTACCATGACTGAAGAGTCATACTAATAAAAGTAAAGCTCGGTTCTTAAAGTGGTCTGGATGTAAAACTTTGCTGAGCTTGCATCTATGATCAGGAATTGAATGCAATATGAAAAATTAAATAAGTCCATGATCTTGATTGTTTGCCAACAACACCATGTTATTTCTGTTGAAGCACCATGTTATTTCTGTTGACAGCACCATGTTATTCCTATTGACAGCACCATGTTATTTCTGTTGAAGCACCATGTTATTTCTGTTGACAGCACCATGTTATTCCTATTGACAGCACCATGTTATTTCTATTGACAGCACCATGTTATTTCTATTGACAGCACCATGGTATTTCTATTGACAGCACCATGTTATTTCTATTGACAGAACCATGTTATTTCTATTGACAGCACCATGGTATTTCTATTGACAGCACCATGTTATTTCTATTGACTGCACCATGTTATTTTTATTGACAGCACCATGTTATGCACTCAAATCTAAATAGTCTTTTTTCTCTTTAAAATCTACTTTTTCTCTTCTTCTCAAAATTGGGAGGCGCTTGAGCCGATAAAATTTTTCCCTTTTACCTCTTACGCCGCCATGTCATTCAAGTAGTTGGTACTAAATTTACTTCACATGGTCGGTGCTATAGTTGACAGGAGTTATAAAGACATTAGTAGATATTTTTATATTTACTATTAGACAAATCTAGATTTTTCATTCTTTTCATCTTTTATTTTTATTTCCTTCATTTTATCCTTTATTTGGTCGTCTATATTTATTTTAGTTAGATGATTAAGCTGTTCATTAAGATTTAAACCAGACAACAACCCCTCATCCCTTGCAATAGGACTATACTGACCACTCCCCCTGGAATGAAATAACCTTTTTAAAGATAACACTTTCTTTAAGGACTTTGTGACGACCATAGAAAGACTATCCATATTTAGCCCTCCCCTTGAAAGAATTGCGCCCCTTCAAAAATGCAATAAGGAGTATGCCGTTACAGTAGCAGGGGGCTAATTGGTGAGGGGTCAGGAGTATCTGTGCTCCTTCTAGATTTTGAAAAAAAAAGTTTTTGGGGTGTATCACTGAAAAATTTGGAAAAACGACAAGTGACGACAGTTTTCTAGACATAAAAAAAAAATAAAATATCTAGATATATAAAAAAAGTATATGTCATCTCTATATTTATCTGGGAGCCGTGGAGTCGTTAGATCCTTTTTCAATGTTCATTTGTTTAAATCATCTTTCTGTTAGGTTATCCATCCAATGGGTTGGGATGCTTTTGGTCTACCTGCAGAAAATGCTGCCATTGAGAAAGGAATCCCTCCTAAAGAATGGACCACTGCAAATATTGAGTATATGCGTGCCCAGTTGAAAAAAATGGCTTGCACTTTTGACTGGGATAGAGAGATTGCTACATGTGATCCAAGCTATTACAAGTAAGATTTTCCTTCGAATATTTCAATTTTTGAATAGCATTGAGGAGCGTTATTTTCGAAGAATATAACCTTTTAATTTATTGATAGTAGATTTTCATCGCGTTTAATAAAGAAGTTTTATTGGTTAATATGCCTCTGTATAATACAGGGTAATGCAAAGGAATATTGACAAGATAAAAGTCGGGATACTAAACCTAACATGCTTACAAATATAGTTTATAACAATGGTGACAAAAAGCATCATGTTGGGATTGGTTAAGTCAGAGATACGGGTGTTTTTTTGTTTTTCGCTGAAAAGCTCATAATCATTGAAGTGAAAACTGTTTAGACAGAGAAAATATTAGTACTTGAATATATAAAAACATTAAATTCGCGTTGTACAATCAGCTTTCCATTAATTGAAAGGAGCGTTTAATTCAACATTCATTCAAAACTAAATAAAAGAGTTCAATATATATTTTTTTTTCTCGCCTTAGCATTTTACTTCAGCTAGTAATCTTTTTTTGTCTTATTTGATTTATGATGTTTTTAAGAATCGTGAGAATACCACAAGAGATCAATGGAAAAAACACATATGATGTCGACTCTTATGTCTTTGAAGATTACAGCCCCTCCCCACAGCCCTCAGCGCAAGGATTATAAGTTATACCCCAAGGAAATATAAGGTAGTGGGTGGACACCATCCCCCAGACCCCACGGGTAAGGGTTGTAAGATATGTCCGTGGCATATAAGATTTATTATGCAACTGGTAGTCTTATATATTTTGCATCGGATGGAGCTCATTTGATTAGAAGTCAGAAGTTTTAGTGCCCTTGTTAAAAGTCAAAAGTGAATGGAGGGCAACCCCCCCCCCCAAGCCTCTCATTCCTCAAAACATATCCGATCGAAAATTTTAAGAGAGATATTTTGTTTGGCATTGTTGAAAGGTCCAACAATAATGTCTTTGGGGATGTCAACCTCCCCACAGTCCTCAGGACAGGGGCTGGAAGCTAAGTAATTCGTTCAGTGTTTACGCATAGTATATGTTATGGAGAAAGGTGATCCTTTCAGAGATTGTTGAGGGGAGCATCGAAATAAGTAAAAACACGTGTGTAAACGGATTGTCAACCTCCCCACAGTGTCAGGACAGGGGCTTGAAGTTAGACAATTCCTTCAGTGTTTACACGTAATATATGTTATTGAGAAAGGAATGCATGTTTGAACGTTACTTTCCAAGAAGACAAAGGGAGTTCAGGGGAGCCTTTCAGAGGATGTTAAGGGAAATATTGAATGAAGTAAAAATACGTTGTGTGTATATGGACCGTCAAAATGGTACAACACAGGAATAATTGAGAACATTAATTTGGAAAATTCAGGAAATGAGAAGGGAGATGATAAAAAAGGCAATATTTGCATGCTACCAATACTACTACAAACTACCGCCACTACTACTACCATAATGAGTGATAGATTATATGAAAACAAAAGTAATGTAAAGAAAGTGGAGAAAGAATTAAAATATGAACTAAGGAGGCGTGAAGTGGAGGTCATTGATAAGAATTAGCGACAGTACCAAAAGGATTAAAAAATAATAATGGTCCAGGTGCTGATAGTGTGGTAAATGAGTTTCTTAAATATGGTAGCTCTGAGGTTAAAAACAAGTTTCTGAAGATTACGAAGATAATTTTTGAAAAAGGGGAAATACCTAACGATTTTAGGAAAATTTCAATTAAACCACTATATAATAAAGGTGATAAGAGTGAGTGTCGTAATTATCGAGGCATTGAGTCTGGTCACTGTAAGTAGCAACTTACTTAGTAATATAATGCCTTTTAGACTGAAAGATGCTGTAGACAAAGTTTTAAGAGAAGAACAGTGCTGTTTTAAAAAAGTTAGAGAATGTGTCGACCGAATTTTCACTCTTAGGTTAATGATTGAGAAGTGTCTTAGTTGTGAAACACCTTGTGTCCTTAGTTTTATAGATCATGAGCAAGCGTTTGATCCTGTTGATAGAACAACTTTAGCAAAGGTCTTATCCTTGTATGATCAGAAGTTAAGCAGGATTATTTTCTATCCCCCTTTATATGGATGATTTTGATGGACCTTGTGTTATGGAGCACAGGAAAGGCAATGAGCGACCACGGAATCAATTTGGGAGGAAAAAGTCTATTGGACTTAGATTATGCTGATGATTTAAGCATCCTAGATGAAAGTATGAGCATAATGAATGAACGTTTAGATGTTTTTGTGAGCTCAGGCTGCTAGAATAGGTTTGAAAATTAATGTTAAGAAGACTAAGTTACTAAGGTTAGGAATAAGTGAAGATGAAAAGGTGACGTTGGGTAACGAAAAGATTGATCAGTTGGGCAGCTTCATTTGCCTTGGTAGTATTATTAGTAAAGACGGTGGGAGGAGTGAACATGTTAAAAGTAGAATAGCCAAAACTCAGCGTGTTTTTTCACAGTTAAAAAAAGGTTTGGAATAATAGGAAGATAAGTCTACAAACCAATGTTAGAATATTGGAAGTTACAGTGATGACAGTGGTCAAATATGGCTCTGGAGTATGGACGCTCCGAAAAAGGGACGAAGATTTACTAGTTGTTTTCCAGAGAAATTGCCTCTGGATTGTCCTGGGTAACCGGCTGACTGACGGTATTTCAAACAGTAGGCTGTATGAGAATATGGTTCAATTCCGCTTTCTAGGGCTATAATGAAAGAAAGGTTGAGATGGCTAGGGTACTTTCTGTGGATGAAGGATGACAAATTGCCGAAGATTGTCCTTTTTAGCCAACCGTCTAGGGCTAACCGGAAAGTAGGTCGTCCTCTTTTGAGGAGGTAGGATGTCATAAAGAAAGATTTAGAGGAAATGAGAACTTCCTGGAAGGGTTTAAAGAGCGAGACTTGTAGCTGTGTTACAAGTCTACAGCGTGTGTAGCTGTGTTGGCCTCAGGCGATTTGATGCTGTGGTGAGTTGTTTGCAGTAGTAGTAGCATATGAAGATAAAGGTTATCAAAAGGTCATATCAGCAATGTCTTAGCAACGGCTAATTCTATTAAGTTGAAACTTCCAGGACTTGATGAGAGGGATGTTCTACTGACCAAAAGGCAATAGGTTAATACAACCGATGTTAGTAGTAAAACAGTTTGAATTTGACTCGACTATTTATTGTAAATTCTGTTCGTTTTCATTTATTTATTGATAGGGATTTGTGGTAGTTATACGCTAGGAAGATTATTTGACTTTTTTTGGCTCATTCCTCGGTTAATGGAGCTCTTTACTTTTCTTCGAAAAATTTGTTTTGTGGAAAAAGTTTTCTAAACTAATTCATCTATTATCGACATGTCTTTTAATCATTTGAAATGAAAGTAAATAGCGTTAGAACGATAATATCTGGAATCTGTTTACTTACCCTTCACTGGAGGTTTTTGTAACCAATGGATAACCTAAAATAAATAAAACGTTTTAATTGGTAAGCTGCAATTAGTTCTTCTGACTATGGAATAAGTTTCATACATTATGAGCTAACTAAACCCGAAGGCTTTATTATCTCTGGTGATCAGAATTTCCTATGTTGTTCCAATGCTTTTTTTGGGAGTCTAATAACTAGAATCTAAGAAAACCAATTGAATCACTCCCTCCGCCATGCCTGGTTAAGGGGGCTGGGGGTTAAAATGATAAATGATTCATTTTGGAATTGTCAGAGTCTATTTTAATTTAGATTCTGGGCCAGAATCTTCTGCACAGAAAAATTATAACTCTAGTTCGTACATGCAGGAACACAATTCTTTCTATTTTTGGCTAATCCTGGATATTTGTCTGGAATACCCACGATATCATAGATTGCTCGGTTAATATTCATAAGGAAAAATTTGAAGAGAAAAATTTATTGGCTATACAAGTAGTAATGACCATTACTAGGATGGTCAATATGACGCCTATTGTTAGGATGACCGACACGAAGGCTTTGTAGTCACCAGGGATCTTAGATGGCTCTGTTGTTCTCATTTTATATTTCATAACAGTTGTCTAAAGTTTCTTATCTAGTTTTCATTGTAAGTCGACTCAGTTCATTATCATTAACCTGCTAAAGAGTGCTTTAGCCATTCAAAAGGAAGGACCACTGAACTGGGATCATCAGTCCCCTAAGGCAACATTTGGTAACTACACTTGTCCAGCTGTGTGGCGTTTCGTCAAACTGACATATCTTTTTCAAAGGTTTTCTTTTGGATAAAAAATGGCACCGTTTTCACGGTTAAAAAACCCAAACAACTTGTTAAAACCAAACAGCTTGTTTGAATGATCAAAAATTGAAGAGGTGATATTGTTTAATTATTTTTGGTTTTTACGAAAAATATTTTAACCCAAAACAATACGATTTTCTGTCGAATAAACATTATTAAAACAATGAATCTAAATAAGGTATATACTCTCTGTGCAATTTTTGTCTCATCTTGCTGCACGAGGAAGTCATGTGACCAAGAGCTATGCCAAACAATATAGGTCCATCAGTTTGGAATTCGTTGCCAGATTCCACTCATCAGGCTGAAAGTTAATCACTACTTAAAAATCGTATAAAAAAGTTTTATTTTTTAAATATTTGTAATGTTAAAGGTTTGAGAAAAGTTTTTCTCTGATATAAGGATTTCTTTTTTTATCATTTGCTTTGTATCTATTTCTTCTAGATTTTTGAATGTTTTCATTTTTTCTTTATTTTCCTTCTTTATAATTATTGTTGTTGCCCTCTTTTTTGAATTGGCATGACAGATTGGCTTGAATGATATCCAAGTGCTTTTTCAAGCACTTTCTGCTTTAGAGAGTGCTTTAGAAAGTGCTTTCTGGTTTGTCACAATAAATTTTTTTATGCTAATAACCTTGTTTGAGTAAAAAAAAAGGAAAAGCATACTCTAGTTCATAAGTGTATGACTTGGCAATCTTTGTTCCAGCTTTCTGCTCTCCTACAGTTTTTATCAACGAAAGACGGCAGTTTTTTTTTTATAATTTCATAGCTTAGATAGAGGGCTATCCATCTGCCAAACGATATTTTTCAAATTAATTTTAAGTAGCTTTTTATGTGGAAAATACTTGAAATATTCGTTGACTGTTGCTGAAAAGAGAACAAGTTTCCTATTTCTTAAGCAAATTTATATCCTTTTCCAATAAAAAATTTAAGTAATATCATAATTCTGGCCCGGTCAATTGATAGGTCTGAAAGTAAATAATTCACTAATATAAGTATCTACGCCTTTTGGTATAGGTTATAGCTGAAGGTTTGTAGCAATATTATTTATTTTAGAATCAACATATACCTTAAGAAAATGCCCGAAGCTAGTTTTTTTTTTTTTTTTTTTTTTTTTTTTTTTTTTTTTTTTTTTTTTTTTAATGAACGTACATAGTCTGGTCTATGTACTTGTCTGGTCTATAGTCTATTGGTCTATAGTCTGGAAAATACTTGAACTATTCGTTGACTGTTGCTGAAAAGAGAACAAGTTTCCTATTTCTTAAGCAAATTTATATCCTTTTCCAATAAAAAATTTAAGTAATATCATAATTCTGGCCCGGTCAATTGATAGGTCTGAAAATAAATAATTCACTAATATAGGTATCTACGCCTTTTGGTATAGGTTATAGCTGAAGGTTTGTAGCAATATTATTTATTTTAGAATCAACATATACCTTAAGAAAATGCTCGAAGTTAGTTTTTTTTTTTTTTTTTTTTTTTTTTTTTTTTTTTTTTTTTTTTTTTTTTTTTTTTTTTTTTTTTAATGAACGTACATAGTCTGGTCTCGAAGAGGACCAAAGGATAATGATTGTTGTTTCATCAACAAAACCGGTCTATTGGACTTATTCTTCAGTTTAAAGACATTTCAAAAAGCAAAAAACCCAGAAATATAAAACCTGCCTGAAATTTCTTACTATATTCTGTTTTGTAGGTGGACTCAATTCATTTTTATTAAGCTACTAGAGAGTGGATTAGCGTACCGAAAGGAAGCACCAGTGAACTGGGATCCCATTGACCAAACAGTACTGGCAGATGAGCAGGTCGATGAAAATGGATGCTCGTGGCGATCAGGTGCCAAAGTGGAAAAACGTCGACTAAATCAGTGGTTTATCAGAACTTCAGCTTTTGCTCCACAATTATTTGACGGTCTATCTGAAGTGAATAAAGACGACTGGAAAGATATTATAAAAATGCAGAAAAACTGGATTGGAAAATGTAATGGCCATAGTTTTACTTATGATTTAATTTTAGACGGAAAAATTATAGATAAACTTCAGATTTGGACAGATAGAGCTGAGCTCTTGGCTGATGCTAAGTTTGTTGGTATCAGGTCAGCAGAATTTTTAAGTAGTGACTGTGATTTGACAAATTTGAGAGCAGAAAATCCAGTAAATGGTGAGTTGTTACCTGTGTTTGTGACTGAAAAAATATTGTATCCTGTTGGTAGTGATATGATTGTTGGTATACCTTCTGACCAAAACATAAAGAAACCCGAGAGCTGTCGCCATCTACTAAGTGTGTATGAATTTTGTCAGGAAATGAATATATCAACCTCGTACGAATTGCTTTCTAAAGAAGAGGCAATGGCTAAAAAGAAAGTTATTGTGCAAAAACTGTTGAGTGAAGGGCGGGGAGGTTACTTAACTTCTTCTCGGCTTAGGGATTGGCTAATTTCTCGCCAAAGGTATTGGGGAACGCCCATTCCCGCTATTCATTGTAATCAATGTGGTGTATTACCTGTTCCAGCTGAACACCTGCCAGTAGTGTTACCCGATTTATCAGGGTTTTCTAAAAAAGGTCACTCAGCTTTAAAAGACTGTACTGAGTGGCTAAATACACAGTGCCACAATTGTGGCGGCCCAGCTGTACGGGAAACAGACACTATGGACACGTTTGTTGATTCCTCTTGGTATTTTATTCGTTACCTAGACCCCAAAAATAGTAGAGAAATAGCTGATAAAACTCTTACTGACTTGTCACTGCCTGTAGACCTTTATATTGGCGGGAAAGAACATGCAACACTGCACCTCTTTTACGCACGGTTTATTTGCCATTTTTTACATAGTATTGGCTTAGTGCCAACAAGAGAGCCATTTACGAGGTTATTAACTCAAGGTATGGTTAAAGGAAAAACATATAGATTACAAGAGACAGGCAAATATTTAACTCCAGATGAGGTAGTTTTTGACGGAGAGGAGGCCGTGGAAAAGGACACTGGAGAGCCTGTTATTGCGACTTGGGAAAAGATGAGTAAATCAAAGTTTAATGGTGTTGAACCGGAAGAAATTTTTGACAAATATGGTATTGATACGTCAAGGCTGCTAATTTTGGCGAATGTACCTCCTCGTGGGGATAGAAACTGGTCAGACGAGACTATTCCTGGTGTTACGAATTGGCAAAACAGAATATGGGCTGTTTTGACAAGCTTTAGAAAGGTTAGAATGATCAGCTTTTTCCTTTTTTTCTGCTCTGTTTTGATAAAATAAGAGCAAACACTGCCACTGCACACTTGCGCCACTTACTATACATAAAATATAAAATATTTTATGTCAACTTGTGAAGGAGAGCGAGAAAGAAAAGAGGAAGCAAAATTTAATGTTTACTTAGATTTACTTAGTGTTATGTGTGTTTTACTTGTGTTTCATTAGTGTTTACTATTAAGTGTTTACTTAGAAAATTACTTAGCTGTGTACATTCTGCAATGTACACAGCTAAGTATTAAGTCTCGGCTGTGAAATTACAAAATTGTGTTATGATATTATTTTGTACAAGCTAGATTCTTATCTCACTTACTGAAATTTACCATCTTAAAGTCAGTTGATTAAAAAGCTGCAAGTTATTGCAACTTGGGAAAATATAAAAAAATCGAAGTTTGATGGCATTGAGCCAAAAGGAATTTCTGACAAATGTTGTGTTGATACGTCAAGATTGTTTCTTTTGGTGAAATACCATCGTTTGGGGATTGAAACTGGTCAAACGAAGTTATTTTCGGACATATGAACTGGCAGAATAAAATGCTTCAGAAAGTTTAGAATGATTATTTTGTGTCTTCTTTTCATATAGTGAGATTCAATAAAACCTATACTGCTATTATTTAAATAAAGAAAAAATCGAAGTTTAAGTGAAAGACTAAAGTTAAATACTTGTAAAAAGTCTTTTTATAAAATAATTAAATATTATTATTAATATTATAATTAATTATAATATATAATTAATTATAATATAATTATAATTAATTATAATTAATTAATTATAATATTATAATTAAATATTAATATTATATATTAAATATTTAAAATAAAATATTTTATAAAATATTTTGTAGCACCAGTTCAATCGAAAGTGCTAGTTTTAGAGTTATATCAAAGAGTATGGGTAAATTACAAGATTGAAACCTGGCTCTAGGTCGGAAAAAACCACCATCGCCATCTACCGTTTGGTGTTTCTTAGCATTTTTTTTCTACTGAAAAAGATCAAGAAACGCCAAATTCTAGATGGCGTTGCTGTTTTTGTCATCATTAGTGTCAGTTTCCACTCTTATAAGCTGCCCATACTCTTTGAGCTAAATTTCATGCATCACTTGACAAATACGCAATGCTTAGCAAAGTCATTTCTAACGTATTCTTTCCTAAGTATTTCCCCTTGAGACAATCATACTTGGTACATGGATTTTTTCGCCCATAACTATATAAGGTTAGAGTAAATACACTGCTGCTACTAACAACTCACTGCAGCACAGAGCCGCCTAAGGTCAGTACGGTGCAAAGCTGTGTCATTTATGTCCAGTTTTTCAAACTGAAATAAAAATGATATTAAAAATAAGAACAGTGATGTAATTGTGATTTATCTCACTGCCTAGTCTTTGATTTTTTAAAAATTGTTATAATAATTAATAATCGATAAAAATTAATGAATAAAAATGAAAAACTAGTTAAAGATTGTTCTGTGAGATTTCTGGGCTTTGACTAAGAGTATGCGAAAGTGATAGGGAGTGTTTGTCTATTGAGAAAAAAAAAGAATATTGTTACCCAGGAAAAGTATATAGCTAGTGCTACAAGTTTTTTTGCTAAACCATAAAGCTAATTTTAGGTTTTTGTGGTCTGAACTGTTTGTGCATTAAACATCTAGAAAAGATTTTCTCTGGTACGTTTGTGATTGTCATGGATGTTTAATTTTTGTAGGAAAAACAATGTGATGGGAAACAAAATAATTGGAAAAATGATATTAAAAAAAAATTATATGAAAAAATAAGCCAGAAGGATAGTAGTCTGAAACAGTAACACTTTGGTCAGAAAAGAAGAAAAGGGGCTTTACGAAAAACAATTCATGTTTGTTTTTTTATGTTGCTCTTTACTTTCATTCAAAGAACTTTTTCTCTAAAACTTAGCTACTTGAAAAACTGTAACAAACAATACAGTACAAATTTCATAATCTCTCTTAGAATTTGTTTTGATTTTTTTACTGCCAAAAAATAACCTAAATTTCAGAAAGGAATATGGAAGCTTACTACTTTCCGCCCAACAATGTACTAAGGGGGGGAGTGCTTGAACCCTTGCAGATTCACTACAGAACTTAAATAGTTGTCTTTACGTTAGTGCTATACGGTACTATCTTTACAATTTAAGAAGGTTAGTATATAGGCTCTGGTTTAGGCGCCTGTATTCATTGTTTCATTTTTCCTTAAGAATCGACAAAATGAAAATACAAAATATCAATGTACATACATTTGTACCCTGAAAATTATCTCATGTATAATAAACTATATATCTGGCACATGAAATCAGGAGTGTTGCCAGGAGATTTTTCGTGGGGGGGGGGACAACATGTATCAGGAGTAAATGGTAGGATTTTACATGTTCCTCTTTTGAAACAATTGAAATTGTCTTCTTGTTTAAAAATTATCTATGCATAGGCCTACAGATTAAGCCTTTATGCTAAGAGATTCTGACATTTATTATCTAACATATGAAAATGAAGTTCTTTTTAAAAGTATTTATTTTATTTTAAATATTTTTTTGTTAATTACAAAAGCACGTAGATGTGACAAATTCCCGATGTTAATAGTAAGCTAGTACAGTATTATATAAAAATGGAGTCTTTCGTAAAAAAATTACTTTATTTAAAAAAAAATTAATTACAATTTTTTTTTTAACCAGACCAGTTTCCTTTAAAATGAGCCATCAAACAAGTCTCTGCGATGTTCCAGTGCCAAAATATGTGAGGAGGGTAATAAAGACAAAAAGGAAAAAAAGATGGCGTTTATGCAGAATATTGTGGTTGCAGCCACTTTTTGCTGGAGATCGTTGCAACCTGGATGAAATATGATCTGCAAATTAAGTACTGATGCTTGAGTTAAGGGGCTAATCATCCCGTGCTATTTGTGTTAAGATGCATAATTGGACAAAAATACTTTTCTTGCTCTAGTTCTAGCAGTGTATTGTAAATCTAGTAATCTAAAAAAATGTCAAATATCTTTTTATGGGGGAGGAAGAGGGAGAATACTCCAGTTTTAGTCCCAAAGGCCCCCTTCTTTCATTTATAAGCTTAAAAAAAGATCTTAATATATAAAGGGATCAAATACTGACCTCCTCCATCTTATTAATGTAAATAAAAATTGATTTTTTTCTCGTGTTCTGTATTTTAGCTCAAGATTCATCCAGTCTCATGGAATTCTTTTTTTACTCTCACTCTTCAAATGCCCTAGTTTGTATGTTGCTTAAGATGTTCATTTTTCTTTTTTATTCTTTTCATTTTGTTTTGGGTTTGGTGTGACGGCTGTGGCGGAAGTAGGGCTATACGTGGCTCTAGATATACAGGGTGTAAGAAGTGGCCCTCGAGATTTACACCAGGCTCTGGAAAGTGGCCAACCCATTGCTGTGTTTTATACTGCACTATTGGCTTTGTTTTGAGTTTATTACCGTTACTGTTTTAGGTCATTTGAAGTCTTAGTCGTAATAAATTATTGTTAATTATAGGCTAAATTTGAAAGTGATGTCCAAACAATAAGCAAAGAAGGTAATATGTCATCCGAGGTGATAACGAAGTTTCGTGATGTCGCTGTCAAAGGAGTGAATTATCATATGAATTCTACATATTTTTTAAGTAGTGTCATCTCCATTTTACAAGGATTCACCAACGATCTTTTGGTAAATAGTTTTGCTCTCCCTTTTGTATTCTCATTTCCTGGGATGTCTTGTGAGATGGTTTGGAGCAGAAGCTTTGATCAGAATAGGAGGGAATATAAGTGTCTACCTTATCCATTTACCTTCATCTATTCTTTTCTTACCAGTGGCGTTAATATAGGGGAGGGGGTAGAGAGTTAATCGTGTACCCCCTAATTAGCCTTCTCTTATCATAAGGTATATTTTCTCCACTTCAGAAATACTCCCTCCCCCCTTCTAGAAAAAAAAATCCTTGGTTCTGTCGCCACTTTCACCTTCCCATGCATAAAAAAAAGAGCATACACGTCTGTTATGATTCTCTTCCTGGCATTGATAGTCCAATAAATAGATTTAATTCAAGGCTCTATAGGCGTCCATGAAGTTTTCGAACTGGTCATTTACTGATGAAATTTAGGTTAGTTAGATAAGAATAAAGCTATGTGTACATGGAGTCATAGGATGAAGGATCAACCACAGAGACAACGTAAGTTTTGTATGGATACCTGCGAGGGGGAGGGCAGTGGGGATCAAATATTGCTGAACTCCCTTTGCCAACTCGACTAGATTCTAGGTATGTAGAATTGAAAAAAAGAAAAAAAAACTGCATTTTTAATGACGATATTTGGGATGCCATCTATTTCTTGAGTACATAGTGTTTATTTGTTAATACATATCTAAGGAATCATTATTTATTGTATACGGTCATTTTCGTTGAACTGTTCATTTTAATTTTCATCATTGAAATTGGCACATTAAGATTGACATTTGAGTTAAATGGCATGTACTAGAAGACCCTAACTTAAAATGGTTCATAACTAGATTACATGTTTCATAAATTTGTTAGGTCTACAAATGAAAAAATTACGTATAAACTAAAGAAAAAACAATTGTGAATCATGCTTTCTCATAACAATATGATAGAGGTAATTAGGTGGTTAAAAAAAGCAGAGAAAGAAAAGAAGAAGTAAGAACTGCCTTCCTAATCCAGCAGTTGAGATAAACGAGCACTTGAACAAGGTCTTGACATTACTTACCTATCCCATTACATAGAACAGAACAGAATAACCAAACCGTCAATCAAATCGAAAAAGTCATCATTAATGAATCTAGCCACTGTAAATGCACATGCAAAAGCACCTTAAATCTAACGATATATTTCCAAGTGATTACCTCCCATTAGGGCTCCTCAGAGGAATACTGCCTGCCTAAATGGGTTTTAACGGTCTATTGAACGCAGTTTCAAAATCAAAACGAATGTTTTGCTAAAAAAAAAGAAATAACTTGCAGAACCGTAGAACCTTTGAAATTAACTAAAAATGATGGTAGCTTATGCTGACAGATAAATATACCAAGAATTTTCTATCTGTTGAAAAGCCAATTACAGATTATTGAGCTTTGAAGCAAAATACGCAAATAATTAATTGCAACAAGTTCCAATAAGTGGTTTTGAACGCAATTCAACAATTTTAATTGCCAATTGAACGCCAAAAGCTACAAAAAGTAATTGGAATAAGGCTAATGAACGCAGGGAAGGTTACATAATGAAAATGTGAGAGTGTACTTTCATCCTGGACACGGCTACATGTGTTTTGGTATCGTGAACGGTATTAAGTGCATTTGAGCACGAATTTTGTCAAGTTGACTTCTAAAAAAAAACTTGGTACTTGTTTTTTTATGGTAACGACTCGGATACTTTTGAGAATACGCGTACAGTTTTGAATATGTGTTGCAGTAAGGTTGAAAAAATACATCAAGTATTTTATCAAATCCTGGTAGTAGAAACTGCAACAGAAGTAACATAAAGAAAGAAAACGATCAATGGGGTTTTTAAAGGCCAAATGAAAATACTGAAGAAAACACAGAAAGCGAATATTTCGAGAGAACAACCGCCTCTCTTCTTCAGCGCGAACAAAATATCCGCGCCTGTTTTTTTTTTTTTTTTTTTTTCTTGATCATATTATTGTGTTCGCGCTGAAGAAGAGAGGTGGTTGTTCTCGCGAAATAGTTGCTTTCTGTGTTTTCTTCAGTATTTTCCTTTGGCATTTAAAATCCCCTTTTTAATCGTTTTCTTTCTTTATGTTATGGTAGGCCAATGAGGTTTAAGAAATTATCTGCACCAGAAGTGCCAAATCTGAACTAGAAGGATCGTACAATTCTGATTCTTCTCAACAAAGAGTGGTTTTCATTGGTGGACAGTAACGCTTTAACTCAACGCATAAAATACCACTTGCCCTGAGGTCATCCCACGTAAAACTAAAGTTGGTGCTACTGTACCTGGGTAGGGTCTCTATAGATTTAAAGTCAGGCAGCAACCTCCTAATTTCTGTACCCAAAAAGGTATTTAAAATCGGGCATACCCATTGCTAGCCCCATTTCGGGGTTCACTAAAATCATTGAAGCAATGTAGATATGATTATGGTACATCCAATGCGAAACCGATGGGATCATTATCTGTGAAAATCGTTTGCTTATTAATAAAATCAAATGCATAAACATTTTTTTCTTATTATATCGTAGTGAATGACAAACTGCACATTTTGACAATTGATCAATTGCAAAAATTCCACATAGTAAATGACAAATTGGTACATTTGAGATTAATGAATTCAAGGATTTTAAATCAGTTAAAAAACGACATTCTTTTGATGGGTTGAAAAAAAATAGTTGAGTTGGGTGCGTCAGATCATATTATATTTGACCCTATTTGGGTTGTAGATCCATTCCTTGAAGTATTGTTCGAATAGCTTAATAACAACTTACCAGGATTTTGTTATCCAGCTGGTCTTAATAAAGAAAAACTAATAGCCTATTAAATCTAAATGCTTAAATAACTTAACAAATAACCTTATAAAACGTCATGAACCTAAAACCCTAGAAAGGTCATAATAAAAGCCTGATTAAAAAAACTGCCTACATATCTTGCAAACTCAGTAGTTTAAGGGGCAACTGCCCCCATACCCCAGTTTGCTCCCACCCCACCCCAAGCTGAAATTTAGCATCTTCAAAAAATCTTTTCAAAACTAAGATAGGCTTAGATAATTCTAAGATAGGCCTACATAGACATAGACATAGACATTTTTTTATTTTCATCCAACTACATAAAAGTATCCAGATAAAAGATCAGTTTCCTTTAGTATACCTTTGCCTTTACGGCACTATAGGGCTCATATTGCAATGTAAGTTTCGCCTGAATGGGGAAAATTGACTCCAACTTTGCCCTCCTCATCCCAGGACTTTGACGCAATTACATCACTTACTACTATGCTGCATCAAAAAGGTAAAAACCAGTAATTTGAGTAAAACCCTGTGCATGGCCAAATAACTTAACCTAGTGATTAACCGTAAAATCGAGAGGGAAGATATGAAAATCTGCTGAACTTGTTTAGTAATTTTGTCATTCACTTGGTTTTAATCAACACCTTAGGCATTTAATCAAATTACGAAGTATGTTGTCTAACAGCAACTTATGCACAATTAAGAGAAGTAATTTGGGACTAAAATTTCAAAAAGCGTAGAAAGTAGACTTGGTCATATTGGTTTCTGAAAGACTTATCTAATATTTGAATTTATTTGTATGAGATAATTATTTAATGTTGCCTTTTTAGAAATCTTTTCATGCTGCTCATTTTTTACGCTTTTTTATTTTGCAAAAAAAGCTTTAATATTTCCATATCTGTATGAGAGCCAGTTTTTTTTATCTGAAGGCTTATCTAAAAATTGGCAAATTGGCATTTTGCCAATTTGGCATTGTGCCAATTAAAAATTGGCAATTGGCAATTATATTTGCAGCAAAGAAGCATAATTTTCGAAAACTTGTGTGTAAAGTAAAATAATCGCGCTAATACATTTTGATAGTTGGACACAGTACCACGTAAGTCTTAAAGTATCAATTTCTATTATGAAATTAAAGCTCAACCTGTTTCAAGTTTTGATGACTTTCTAACTGGCTTGTTCTTTTCTAGAAAGTTCCAGATAGCCTCAAAAGAAGTTCCCCAGAGTATGAAAATGCATTATCCTCCCTAATAATAATGCTATACCCTTTTGCCCCACATTTTTCTGCTGAACTGTGGTCCGGATTTACAACTGCAGTTAAGGAACAGTCTAAAATCACTAATAGTAAAGGAATTGATCTTGAGAAGCAAGTTTGGGAGCAACCATGGCCACAGGAAAAACCCTTCGATCGTTGTTATGTCGGAATTCAAGTAAGTTTTAAAGTTTATCATGGACTGCATTAGCAACCCGGACTAAGTTTCAATTTTTGATTTTGAGGGGTAGGAGAGGGGAGACCAGGGTCTGGCAACTTTTAGAAGGCCCACCTATGAAAGAGGTATATTTTGTGGCTTTCCCGCTTAACAAGTAATCTAGTTGTGTGGTGCAAGTCATGGGGATTATGGAAGCATTCAATTGACTTCATTTTTTAAGAAGGTGGTTGGGGGTGGGTTAGACCTTTTTGAGGAATGGGCTTATTAAGAAAATAAAAAATTTTAATCTTTATCTCTCTTTCTTTGCTTATTAATAGTGATTCAGTTATTTTGCTTCTTCAAGTAGTTTTTTTTCAAAAGCCCAACCCCCCCCCCTCCCCGCTCTTCTAGCCTCGTGTCAAGGATCTTAAATTACGATATTATGCTCTCTTAATTTTTCGTTTCGCCCATATCTATGTAATATTTGGCGCCACGCCAGGAGATAAAATTTGCCGTTTTCATCCTAAAAGGTACTATATTCTAAAACGGAAGCTACTATTTTATTCTGCAGGAAAAACATGCGTTCATGGTGGAACATATATTAACTTTAATGTTTATAAGGGACTAATTGAGTGTCATATAATGAGGAAAAGTCTAAGAATGGAGGAAAAAATTAGCTATTACTGAATAAAGTGAAATGAAATATGAAAGGGTCGGATGAAGGTAACAAGATATATTTACTAATAAAAGCCCGACCATTACGGATTCATGCCCGAAAGTGTTTAATATTGAAAAATAGGAAAATGTATTCCAGAAAATAACATAAATATATGAAAAAATGTTTTAGAAGAGAAGGAAAAAAACGAGATAAGTTCACATCTAAATAACTTTTGTTGTTAATTATTAAAAGCTCTAAACAAAACCTAGTATGGTGACAAAAACGTTACGCAAAGCCATTGAAACTATGGGATCGTGTAGGTCCGAATGGTTGAATACTGTCTTCCGATATCCTATGTTAACAAAATGAAGCGTTTTGTTTATTTGAATGTCTGACGCATATGCTAAGTGAATAGAATTTAAATTATTTAAATCAAAAACAGGTCAAATGTTTTTTACAATTGTGTTTCAAAACCGAATGAAGCTTTTCGTTTGGTAATTTTCTGGAATTGCTTTTGACTTCTTGAATTAGCAATAATAGTCAAAGGTTCATATGGTCATATTGATCTTTATTAAATAAGTTCAAACTTTCTTGTGTTGATTTTCAGTAACTTTATTTTCTTCTGTAATGTTTGAGCCATAAGGAACTCTGGATTGTTTTTAATTAAACTATTATGAATATGATTTAACTATAACCTTTTCCATCTCTGTTTGTGCGATTCTTTTTATCAACAATTTTTTAATCTCTATGATTTCAATATAACTTGTTAAAACCTCAAGACAATTGTAATTATTTTCACTCTCTTGATTACCTTAACTCGTTACTTGTATATCTTTATTTATTATTTCTATATTTCGCTCGTTATTTCTATAATTTCATTTCATCTTGTTTATAAACTAGCGGCCCAAAGCACAGCGCATATTCTTTTGTCACTTGAACTTTTTGCATGCTGACTAGGTCTGTTTAGCGGAGGCACTAATATCCCGAATCTTTGCCTTCGGCCGGGAATACAACGCGGGGTTGGGGGCAAATCATCTGACGCTTACTTGGGGGCAAATCATTGACGGATACCTGGAGATTTCTCCAGGTATCCATTTGGTGCTGGGTTGACTCTTGACTGAGCTTAGAAAGTCACACTACTGACCCCATTCCAAACCAAATAACCAGTGACACAAAGACTCAAACTCGGTCCCCACAGATAAAGGATTTCAAGCCTCGGCCGACGTGGTAGCGGACGGCTAGGGTATGTTCTTTTATCATGATCCGATAAAAGCTGTTTCCGCACCACACTAAATAAGAATTTTTCTTCCCCCCCCCCTCCCCAGCAAGGCTTCCCTGAAATTTTCACCTCGATCTCCCCAGCGATGAGGCAAAACATTGGTAGGTTTACCGAACCTGTCCCTTCGGAAATCCTCGTTTACGGAAATAAAGATTTCTCTTCTCCTGACTTTCACCAAATTCTGTCTCCGTCTGCGCGTGCATTTTAATATAATATTAATTTTTTATTCCACAAGTACTTCTTTTTACCCCAAAACTAAATATTCTTAATTTTTGTGTCTATTCGGGACATAAAACGTCAAGTTTGCAGATTTAGTCCATATCACTCTTTGATTAAGTCTTGACACGCTGCACCGACTGGCCTGGGGGTTTCTTGGTTTTACGTCTTTCGTGTTTATAAAAATAAACACGTCTCCTATATAGGACTGTTTCTCGATATTACAAACATAACTAGATACAATATAGGATGGAAAGGTATTGTGATCTATGAAAATAGTGATTTGTGATCTTGTCTCCAGAATGTCGGCTAGAAGCACTGATTTCATAACATGAGTAATTTTTAACCTAATTGAGCAATCAAAATAGAGGATTTCGTACCAAATTTTTGCCTGATTTCCTGCTTTATTGTCTGAAATTGTCTTATGAACATTAAAAAATAATCCGGTACTCGCATGATATAGCCCCTACCTAATATTCTTCTAATATGTTTTTCTCTGATGCTCAGTTCTAATGAAATATACCTAAATATGATAAAAATATAATACTTTAGAAACAAATGTGGGCTGTATATTTGCACATTGGGGGCGGATAAAGTACAGCGGGTCTGCATGCCTAATGTTTTAGGTACAATTATTCTGCATATTATGAAGTAAGAAATGTTTTCTAACTTCACACCGTCCAAACACTTTACCACCACCACCCCTCCTCCCCCCTTAATGTGCAAATATATAGCACAAATTATATATTTTCCATCTATTCTGTCACTTCCTTTTTTCTAGTCTCATGCTAAGCCGAAAGAAGCTAACGAAAAAAAAAAAACGGTTCTATAATGCGTTGATGAATGAACAACTTTAGCGGTAGGGGCTGTATCATACGAGTACCTATAATCCATTTGACAATTCTGTAGATGCCCTTATGCTAATAACTTTTGATGTTACTACTGTTACTTTGAACAACCCATCACAGTACGGAGCTGCCCAAGGCCAACACGGAAAAAAGAACAGAAAAATATTAAAAATTAATTCAAATGAAACATGTCATATAAAAATGATCAATATAAAACTGCAAGAAATTAGCAAAATATAGCATACAAAAATAGCATGTTAAAAAAAGAGAGGGGGATTTTTAGTTATTTAACATTTCATTTATATAAGGAAAAAATATTTATCTTTATTTTTTGCAAAAATCAATGTGTTAAAAAAGGGGTATTTTAGTTGAAGCAGAACAAGGAACGTGAGTTCAAAGGGGGAAGTGACGAGGGAAAGGCATTTCGTGGGGGATATACAAACCACTATTTGTGAAACAAATTTTTGTTCCCCTTTCATCAAGGGTAGCCAGATTGACTTTATAAGAAAGAGAGATTAAAGAACTAGAGAGATTAAGGAAGAGAGATAAGTAAAGAACTTTTCATTTACTTAAGTTAATTCTTGGACGCTTCTATTACCAATATTGATTACCGCCATTCTTGTTAGATGCCTGGAAGTAGGCTATTACTTGCTCACGTATTGCTGTGTTTTCCTCGGTTAAGCGGTATTTATTCAGGCAATGTATCTATAGATAGTACATATCGATTATAGATGGCAATATGTTTCTTCTCTGCCGAGGCTTCCTATTTCAAGGCGTTAGGTATGCATATATTTACGTTAATAGTAGATTAATGAGGAAATAAGAGAGCTTATGGTGTGAATAACCCTAGAGAGTTTTGGTCGGTAGTAAAATGTTCAATCCAGAATAAGCACGGGAATAAGAGGGGATGTCCCACCAGTTGAGACATGGCCAGATAATTTTGAAAATAGGGAGTCAGAATATATCAGGGCGAATGAGTCGAATGGGTCAGAGGATACAGAGTTAGGTCTAGGGATGGCAACATGTCGTCTAAGACAGAATGATTACGATTTAATTAGGCCTGTATTTCAACAATAAATTTGGGAACAGTTAAAAAGGATGAATGGTAATTCGTGTCCGGGAACAGATGGCATATCTACAAAGGCCCTGAGGCTAGGAACGGCAGCTTTGATACCCATGTTGGCCGCAATTTTCTCGTTTGTAGTGGAGAAAGCTTGTTGGCCTCGCTCATTGGACAGTTTGGTCCCCTATACAAGGCCGTATCTGGGGGGTAGGGGGTTCGAATCCCCGAAATGTTTGTCTGGCTCGCAAAAAAAAGTATCAAAAATGAATATAAACAAATTTTTGATACGTTTCTTAAAGTTTTTTTTTGTAAAAAAAAAAACTAAAAAAATTCTTTTGTACCACCCCCCCCCCCTCCTGAACAAAATACTGGATATGGCAATGCCCCTATATTATGGAAAAATTAACAAAATATTCACCTAATTTACTGCTTGTTATTTGTTTTATGTTCGCTTTTCTCCTCCTTTGTATTATGCTTTTAGGGACCCTTTTTTTAACTTACTAATATTATTTGGTTTAAATTTTCTTTTACATGATATAGCCCTATATGTGTATACATGTTTTAATTTTTTATTGATCTGTTTTTTTTTTTGTTTTTTTTTTTTTTTTTTTTTTTTTTTTACTTAAGGGATCTAATGACCATGCTCATCGAATGGAAGTTTCCCATCGAATAGAAAAAGAGGGAGTACTGTTCTATATTTACGTGTTAAGAATTGTGCTTAATTGTGCTTTCATTCTGTTCCTTTATTTTTGTGACGCATTTTTGTAAGTCAATCGCATTATTCCTTATGTGTGGATTAACAAATAACACCGTCTTTTTAAAACCTGATTAATTGGGAAATTGTACAAAAGGAATTGGTTTTGTAAGATGAACAAATTCTATTCGAAACCAAGTTAGTTCTTTCGCATGAAATTTGGAGCCAGTAAAAATAAGGAAAAGCTTTCGAGTCACAATATTTTTTACCAGTTAACTCTGTTTTTCTCTGCGGTTCGACGCTATTGAATCACTATACACATGGAATTCCAAAAAAAATTTATCTGAATAAAAAACATTTACAAGTTGTTTTTTTTTTAGATTGATGGTGTTAAAAAGGGTCATTTTCATATCGGTTGTGTAGACCCGTCATCGTTGACTCCAGATTTTGTATTCGCTAAAGCAGACAAAGACAAAAGAGTCTCGAAATTTTGGAAAAATGCCAAAATAGTTTCGTATGAAATTTCAGAAACCTTCTCAGGTGGTATAACTTTTGCAATAAACACAGATAAGTCAGAGAATACGTAAAATAAATGTAAATTTCTCATTTTTGTTATAATTTAGATTATTGTAGGAATTGGAAGTAGCCGTCGCTCGAGTTTTTGTTGGTTGTGGAGCATAGTTTAGATACCAATATACAGTTATGAAAACTCGATTTATTTTTGGGACACAGTGCGCGGTAGCCATGCTAGCGGTTGGAGACAGGAAACTGGTATTGGTATCTAATTGATAATAGGAAACTGGTACTGGTATATAAGCTGTGTATGCAACAAAACAAAATTGCGTTCCCACCTATGATGTTGTAGTACGATCTACGCATCGGAACGCGGGCTTGGAGGAGGCTCCAAGTTCAGAGCTCTGTACCAAAAGCTTCTCATGGGCAAGATAAGAGTTTTCATAACTGTATTGGTGTCTAATCTGTGTTGTGGAGTCCTACCTGTCTATGAGCGAAACCAAGGTTGATTGACGTCTAAGAACCAGGTTTATTGACTTGTTTAAGCTCATAAGAAGAAATAATTGAGGCAATTGTTTTAGAATTAGGGCTGTAAAGGGAAAGTCTATTTCCTATTTTTTACAAACTTACAGGACTTAAAAACTAGCTTGGAACAGGTGTCCTTCTATTCTCAGTATGAAAGCCATGAATCAAGAAACCTGAACTTCTGGTAATTTGTAGTTAAACAAGGATGGACCTTACCAATGTAAATTACTACTCGTGTGATTTTTATGCTGGTGCCAGAGATTATTGTACTGACTCTCGAGACTACCTTTATCAAGACATTAAGAGCACAAGAAAATAACTGTTTGCTTGCTATGAAAATGTGCCCCTCAGTAAATGGGTCATATAATTCGATTTTTATTACCAAGTAATGATATTTTAAGCGACTATTTTGCGTCTTTTCTTAAAGTCTTCTTACCGTAGATTACTTGTTTCCTGGCACATTGGACCCTTTTTAAAGTATCGCCTTTACATAAATCTCTATATAAAATCGAACGTATGTCTACCCTTTATACATTACTGAACTTTTCGTCCGATCGCTTATAAACTTTAAGTTGTTGGGTACATTCTTCAGAAGATTTTAGGCGCATAAAATTTTTTTCCCTCCACTCAAAGGTCCTCTTAGTACTTCGCGCCGACTGAAATTAGAGACCCCTCAACAGAAATACAAGACAATCCCTTCCGGCTACATTACTCGCACTTTATGAAAATTCGTTTAACAGGTTAGTTAATTATTAGTTCTGTCATCTACACACTTCCGTTGTTTTTTTTTTTCAATAAATTCTCCGTATTTGGTATCCAACACCTAATTTTTCAAATAGTTTTAAATGTAAAAATGCTAGGGTTACTTTACACGCGGGGAAAATTTTCGAGGAGGAATTTTTCGCTGGGGGGGGGGATAATTTTATATATTAAAATGAACTTGATTTACATGTCTTTGTATCACTCTTTGCATGTGTAATAAAAATAAATAAATTAGGTAATTAATATAAATGTAGGTTTAAAAAAATATCGTGTTTATCGATTCAGTAGGCTACATTATTGTGTTTTTCGATTTATGGATTCGACTCCCCTTAGGAGGGGAATTGTCGGGGGGATTTTCCACGGATTTTGCCGCAGAGGGGAGGGGTTCTTGTGGAGAATTTTCCGCGAGGGGAATTTTTCAAATACTTTTAAATTTAACAACACAATCGTTAATAATACGCGAGGAATGGGGTTTTCGCGGGGGAGTTTTCTGCATGGGGTAATTTTCCGCTGGGGAATTTCCTTTCTTTTGAGGTAGCAGCTCCGCGCGACGGCTAAGCTAGTATCTTATGTAAAGAAACTAGATCTTACGGGTAGAAACAGTCTCCGTTCTTCCTCTAGCAGACTGAGTCATCTAAGGGTCATTGTAATTTTACCAAAACGTAGAATCAGGAAATATTTGGAGGCCATCTAATCTTTTAACTATTTATATTAGGATCATACCCTAGGTTATCCCTGGATAAGATTAGGCGAAAAAAGTGCTTATGGAGTTCCGAGTCTAGCAATGTAGGAATTAAAAAAGACTTGACAAAAGTTGGCATACTTACCTCTGCAAAACTGTCGTGGGATTGTTTCCACAAAACGCTTCCCTTTTCCGTCTTGTTTTTTTGATTTGATAAAAACTTGAATCCAAAAGATTATCCAGTAAATGTTTTTCCCCCTTGGGGCTAAGGAAACTGACGCGTCTATAAATATGCGCCTTGTGATTGCTCGGGATTAAACCCTTTATTCTCACTATCAATAGACAGGGACGAGACCAGGGATGTCACCAGGCGAAACAAAGAATCACTAAATTTTAGTAATTTTCGTTGACTTCGTAATTTTCTTCAATAATCTAGTGATTTATGTCCTGATTTAGTAACTTTTGTTTAGGCAATATAAAAAACACTACAATAGTAATAAATCACTAGGGGTGACAACCCTGGGCGAGACTAATGCCTGAGCGATATTATCTTCAAACTTGGGGTTTTAATTAAATTTATGGATTACTAAAGCGCAAATAATTTACCTCAGCCGAAATTTAGTAAGTTGAGCGATCTTTATCTTCTAAACGTAAATGTTTATGACTGACCTATCAGAGTGAAGTGCAGTAGAATCATTTTTGAAATTAGAAAGGATAGAGCCTTGGAACAGCAGCTTTCTTATCTGTGTGGTGACCAGTTTCCTGGTTTCTTTATTTATTTATTTTTCTTTACTATTTATTTTCTTTATTTATTTATAATAATTTTATTTATTTATTTATTTATAATAATTTTATAATGATTTTTTTATTTATATATAATAATATATATTATTTTCTTTATTTATTTATTTTCTTTATTATTACATTCTTGAATTTTTCATCGGTTTGATGGATTGATAATGGAGGTCCCAAACAGTTTTTGCTGTTGTCGTTTTCATTTATTTATTATTTTGGGTGGTTGATTGTCGTCATCTTTCATAAAGTGATTTAAATTTAGGTCTACTGGGGTGAATAGGCCATAGTGGGGTGATAAAGCTTTGCTTCAGGTTTTGGTATACTGATTGTTTATGAATAGGCCCCTTTCTTTCTTTACAGAGAAAAAGAATAGAAACAGGCCTAATACTAGCTTACAATACTTGGGAACAGGTTGGTAATACTATTAGGGTCTGCGAACTAATTTCCTGCCCTTTCAATTTTCCCTCCTGTAATATAAGTGAGTAATATAAGGGTTAAGGCCTCATTCAAGTGCTTGTCTATATTAGTCAATAATTTAGGAAAACAGTCTTCTTTTCCCCTTCTGCCTCTTTTTTTTTATGTGTTTGTGGTGTTGCATTGGTGATTTTTCTTTTCGTTATAAATATTATACCAAAGCGTCACAGCAATAGCTTTCACAGATGTCCTATATTCTCATTGCAATGCGCTAAAAATTTGTCATTGAGCACGCGCCAAGGCGGAGTCATGACGAAAGGTTTGTGACTGATATGTGTCCCCAAAGAATCTTTAATTGAGAGTATAGAAATTTCCCACACTGTATTATATTTGTGCTGTGATCTTCCTAATACTATGTTTGAATATGTATTTAACCATGAGAGAGTATTTAGCTGGGTTTTACGCTACGAATTCCTTTATTGAATTCGCATAATACATTAAATTCCAACAAATTCATTTTTGGGTGTGAATGTTTATTTTTTTTTTTTTTTGTACCAAAATGAGGACAGAAACGATTAACTTCAAATAGACGGAAAACGGCTTAAATTAAAACCGAAAATTACGTTTCATCCTTTATTGGAAATAAAATAAGATACAAAAATAAAATAACGAGAGGAATAAAATGATATCTGTTTCCAAACAAAAGCTGAATAGTTAATTTGTAAGTTTCTTCTTAGTTGACAGGCAACTGTTCAAGCAGCACTTCGAACTTTATGCTGATCAATCAGCTGCTCTCTTATTTCAACCACACCATCATAGGCGTTATCAACAATTTTCTCCAATCTGTGAATGTAATGATCCGGAAGGCTATTTTGAATAGCACCTTTTATTATAACCTCCTTATAGACTCGAGATGGTCGTCTATCTTCTTCCAATGGTCGAATCAACTCATAACAACGACATACGTAAGTTTCACCTTCTCTGGTTTCAACTTCAACGGTAATTGGTCGATATATACTGGTATGAACGCCTTCCTGTCTGAAAGAGATTTTTTATTTTATTTCCACGTATCATCTTTGTCAGCAAATACTCTCAACAAATCAATGATAAAGAGTAGCTACGACTCTTCCTCGGCTGGCGACTATGATTCCTTAGAAACTTGTCCCCTATATTACCCCTAAAAATTAATAATTCATCCCAATAGTTTGCCTCTTTCTTGTTGTTTATAAAATTTTCCTTCGTTTACCCCCTTGTGTACATATTAAACAGTTTAATGTCTTTGTAAATTCTACTAATTTTAATTCCTTTTAATATTCTTGATATGCTGATGCGTGTATCGCTCATTTTTGACCAGTCTCGTCATATATATATATATATATATATATATATATATATATATATATATATATATATATATATATTACTGTGCTTATTTATAAATTTGACCCTGAAACGGCTTCAACTTCGGTCCATCTTGACTCCAAATAGCCTCTTTTCTAGAAACAAGTTTTATCTTACGTTAATATTTCCCTAAACTGTCTCTTCAACGTTACTTAAACTATCTTTATCTATCGTTATCAATAAACCAATTTACAAAAAAAAGAGAAAAACTAAAACAAAAACAGAACAACTAATCAGTTATGGGAGTCAATGAACTAGTAGATATTGAGGCATACTAGCTATAATATTATATATATATATATATATATATATATATATATATATATATGAATATTATGAAATATGATAAGTTTTGGGAGGAGAGTGGATATTCATTCTCAATAAGCTGTTTGAGATTATACACTAGCGATAATTTGAGCAAATCCGATTTTCATAGAATTTTCTGATTGGCTGAAAAATTTCCATGAGAAATTCTGCTTTGCTCTCTACAACTAGATGATTTGGAAAATGATTACTTTGGTCTCGTGAACCTAATCACCATATACATCAATTTTTCACTTTGTTTTGGCAGTTGCTCATGGTATCATTCTAAAAATACTTGTTGCACAACTATACATATTCAAATTTTCCTAATCATTTGGCACGTGCATCGAAGATTGTTTTAAGTAAGAAACTCAATTATACCTCTGGGCATATTTTATTCAATTTTAACGCAATTGGGAGAGTTTGAAAATAATCCTTTCGACGACGTAGTAAGTATAGTAAATATTTCTGTAGGTCAAGCTAATCAAATTCCCATGTAGACAAGGGTCAACCCTTGGTAAAAGTACACTTGAAAATGGGGGGGATGTCATCAAAACAGATGATTATTTTACGGAGGTTCAAACTAGGTACTCAGAACCTCTTTTTGTCAATAGCATAGATAAGCGCAATGCCGTTAATTGGAGGAGGGGACTATTTGTATGTGGTTGATTTTTGTATGTGTTAGAAACAGGGACCTTTAAGTTGCAATAGACTTTGTCATCTTAAACCTCCCCGTGCCCAAAAGAAAAGATATATTTCTACTAAAATCATTCAGTTGATACAAACACAAATCCTCACAAAGTCTCCATGGATTTTAAAGTACGGGATCATGAAACAAAACTTTTACATATTAAACTATTAAACATTTAAACATACTGTATTTAAAATATTAATAATAAAAAAGGAAGAAAAGAAAAAAACAAGAAAAAGAGACAGGGGGAAAGACTTCGCCGTCCGGCTCCGGCACGCGGCAGCCTTTTATATACCGATTCTCATTGTCACTCTTTTTCTAACCACAGATAAAGTCAGCTTCTTTTTGCTGTCATGGCGACACCATAGTTTCGATACAACCACCCCGGGAATGTTGATTTACGTCATCCTCTACTTATCGCATTTTCATATAACCATTGACATAGTTGTTTGTATCTCGCTATATTTTTTCCCAACAGATCCATTAGGTTACGAGAGATCCCATAATTTAAAGGATGTGCAAGGCGCTCTTCAACGGGGTCTAAAAAGCACAGTTGGCCATATGAAGGTGGTTCAAGATCACCTGAAGTGGTTTGTGACCAAGGTGGTTCAACATTATCTGGAGTGATTTGTGGTTGTGCTGCTAAATTGATTTTGTGATAAGTTTATCCAGCTACTTTGAATCCAAAAACATCACGACTATTGATGGTTTGATCATCGTTTACACTGAATGAATCCAAAGCGAAACATGAGTTCAAGTTTCGGATTTTTTGTGGGACTATTAAGAGAGCAAATGACTTCCTAAATCAATAAAGGCAAACTAATTCATTTAAAAATTAGGGAGGTGGCAATGGAATTCGACCATGCAAGCAGTAATTTCCAAATGAATCCACCTTTGTTTGCTACCCTTTCCTCGTGAGAATCGAAGGCTCCACTGTGAATACATACAACGTTGGAGGGCCTCGATGAGTTGTATTTAACACTTAAATAGTTTACGGCATCTTTGTAGGTTTGTACTGGATTTTGCGCCACAAACTGTTAGCGTCGGAGATGGCGACGAAGTTGTTCTTCCAACCTGAATCAGTTCTTTACTTCATTCAGACAGCGTCACAAGTAACGCGTGGCAAGGAATCTTATGTTGTCAGGACAACGTCGGAAATAGGACGAACTGGCGAAGAAAAAGTAGGAGGCTGGAAAGCAATTGAAAATGTTCCACACAGTTGTGCAGAGTAAAGGAATCACATGCTAGGACTTAAACGGGACGGAGGTTTTAAAGGGATTTAATAGTAGATGGATTAGTAAACTCTAAATCTAATCTAGCCTTTGCAGGAAGATACGTTATACTCCGGAAATATGACTGGAATAAAGACATCCAAGAAGCAGTATAATAAGAACCATGATTAGTTCAAGATGAAGAAGAGAAACCATAGGATAAATCCAGGAATGTGTGCTTTAACTTACGTAGGATGCCTAGATTCCTGGCAATTTTAACTTTTAATGGATTAATGTAGAATTTGCAAGACAAATTCTCATCAAGAAGAATTCCATGGACTCGGAGTCAAATAGTTCACAATAAAGTATGATAGACTAAAGAAAGAATAATTTCTTAGTGATACTTGATCAAGCACTACCCGAGATAACGTGCTGTCAACAGTATCTGCAACTAGGCTGTCATCATAATTTCACTGGAGCCTGGGCCCACCACCGCGGGTGGGGTGACACAAGCGGTAGCAGAACTTTGGAATGGTCATTTTTTACTGCATAAAAACATAATTAATAAAAATCGGAAAAATATTGGGCCAGGAATGGACCCTTGTACGATTCCAGACACAATTTCAAAATCATTTAGAGGGCTCTTGCTAATGGAAATGTTCATATTCAAAAGATATATATGGAATTAAGATTGAGCGGTTCGTTGCACTCAAATGTGGCCAAGTTTTCCTAGAAGAATGTCATACGTTAGTTAGCCGAAGGTCTCCTTTACATCCTAAAACAGAGCAACTGGGTAAACTGGTGTCTAGGGTCGAATGAAAGAAAGTAAGGAGCAAAGCACATGCATGCTCAGTTGAATGACCATTACGAAACCCAAACTAAAATGTATGAAGAAACTGTTTTGTATCAAGGAAAATATTAAGTCCTGATAGCACAGCCTTTTTGAATATCTATCTGAATACTGGTAAGACAGAGATTGATCTGTAATTTGAAGTCAATCAAGAAACCACCTTTAAAAAGAACTGTGATCTCTGCATTTTTAAGCCCTTCTGGAAAAAATATTAAAATAAAAGAAGCTCGAAAAAGGTTAGTTGAGGGTGAAAGAATAGCACGTAAAATGAAATTGATAATCCTTATAGGAATATCGTCTGAGCCTGATGAGGAAGTACCACGCAGAGAAAAAGACAATTTTTGACTTTATTATGGACTCTAGTGCCACCGATTTAAGACAATCTGGGCCTAATTATTGTAATCCGGATCAGAAGGTCCTAGAGAAACAGCCCCTCCAGTGATTTCCCTAACAGCAGTGAACTAAGACGCTAGTTGACTTTCGATAGCTTTTTTTGCAGATGCCAACTGACCGTTAACAACTGAGCTTTCGGGTAAAAATAAGCTCGGAGGACCAGGTGTTCAAACTAAGAAGTTCGAACAAACTTCGAAGGTCTGACTCGTAGGGGGAAGACACACTAGCTATTTAAACAGTATCTCTTCAAGGAGAGAAAAAAGTGTTATATTGTAACGTCACTCCAGCCTCTGGGGAAATAGCTGTAGGTTATGAAATTTGTCCATTGTTTACATAAAGTAATAGTTATTGGGACGCATACAGACTTTTTCGAGAGGGACTGATTTTATTCAGGGAGGGGGGATTTTATACGGGGAAAATTTTCTGTTGAGAGGAAAGTTTCCGGGGGTGAATTTTACAAGGGGGAATTTGTCAGAAAATAAAATTCTTTTTATTTGTCTTACTTTCTGTTTGACGACTCAATTTCACATGTGAATATGTTCCGGGGGAAATTTTCAGCGCTGTCGGAATTATTTGGGGGATTCTTTCATGGAGGGAGGGAATTTCGCCGGGAGATATTCGCCATAGGGGAATTGCCCGTGGCAGAAGTTCTCCATGAGGAAATTTTCCACAGGAGAAACGGAAATAGTTTTAACATAAACCAGAAAGAACATTCTTCAGTTCTCCTGAAACTTAAGTCTTCCCCTTCCCTATTTTTGAAAGAGCGCTGATTCATTCTAATTGATCAGCTGAAAAAAAACTTGATTATACAAATTTACTAAATATTGAACGAAGCCAGTTTCTTTTAACCAAACACTTAAACATAACTGAAAGAAATATATATCCATGGAATAGGCACGTTTACAGAGAGGTACATGCCCGCTCAAAATCTCAGATATTTGTGTTCTTTACCTGTCTAAAGTCTGACGGTGTTTCATATCCATCTCCCAAACAATTCCCCAGACTTCATCTGTAGGTGTCTTTGTAATTGTAGCCACAGCACCATTCCAACGACTACTGAAATAATTGAAATCTAACTGGTAGCCCTGGAAAATCAACTTGTTTCAGCAAAGTCTACTAAAATGGAAGACCAATTAATTTGGCCTGGTTATAATTAATTCAGGATTAATAAATTGAGCAGTAACTGCTTCGAAAGACTATACATCTTCTACTTGTTTTTTTTTTTTTCAAAAGGTTAAAAGAAAACGTTTAAATTATGCTCATTAATCTCTAATAGCATCCGTGGTTGAAGTAGATTGGTCGTGCAAGAATAGGTCGTATCAGTTTTCATGGGCATGAGTTAGATTTCGCAGGGTATTAGCCCCTAGGAGGTGCAAACTGTGTTTCCCTGAGGAGAGGGGCTGGTTTGATAAACTGACAAAAACCTTGCGGTTACACTCAAAGAACAAAGGCGGAAAAAAAAATATGAAATCTTATGAGGCTGAGTCTGGATACCTAACTGCGCTGCCGCATAAATGGGCAACGTCTTAGAAATAAATACATATTTACACGACCCTATTCTAAATGTAATTAGTATCCATTATCGCTCTGCTTTTAATTTAGTAGCAAACAAGAAGTGCATATCTTGTGATTTGAATTGGAATTAATAAGATAGTTCCTGCTCTGAAGAAACAAGGAGAATAATTAATTCTATCATTCTAAAGCTGAAATTCGTAAGAATTCAACTTGAACTAATTTCCTCATTATTAGATTGCACAAACGAATTTCGCAAGTATTGTGTGCATTATTTACAAAAGACCTTGTGCTGAGAGTAAACAAAGCAATTTTTACCGTTTGATAGAATGGTTAGAAAATTTGTTTTGTAGAATAAAATTAAAGGGACAAAGGATCCTTGACTTCGTTTTTATAGCCAATATGTTGTTATCTCGGGGGCATTGTCAAATTAGAAGGGAACGCTCTGAATCAGGCACACATACAGTTGAGGACCCTTTGAACCTAACCCCCCTCCAAACCAACATTCGATTTCCCCGAATTTTCTTATACTATTCAATTTCCCTGTTTTGGCTCTTTTTTCTAACTTATACCCCCCTTCTATCAAATTGCTGCCACTGGCCCCCTCCAAAGTTAGTTCTATGTGTACGTGCCATGATTAAGTGGCTTACAAAGACGCATCTGCAGGACTGGCCATATGTTGTCCCGCTAATTTCAGAAACCAAAGGAATAGAGCATTCCGATGATGCCCCTTCCCCTCTCATCTCCATATGCATTTCATAAAAGAACCCACAATTAAGAGTAGTAATAAGAAATATCATATTGAAGAGGGTCGGTTCTTATTAGTGACGACCAGAAAAATAACCATAGTAGCATGAAGGGCCAAGAGTCTTTAGAACTGTGGGAAGCTTAGATCAGGAGAGCTCTGAACATTCGAAAACCGTATTTTAACTCAAATATTCATATTTTAATACCTTTATGTGGTTTTAAATGTCCTCGACCGGAATTGGAAAGATATTTTGGTATCACTTTAGGGATTGTCTACTTTTAAAGGTAACATGTTAAACAAATAAATAGTTCAACTAGATTCTTTATTTCAAAATCTTTTCAAATATTATGGTCGCTTTCCCTCCAATCCTACTAACCCCTGTATTGTCCTAAATATTATCCTAGGAGATATACATATAACTAAGAGAAAGAACTAAAACAACGGAATTCTTATTTTATAATATGCATCGCATTTCTATAAATAAGATTACCATTTCCCTTCCATTGTTATTCACATTTGTAAATCGTTTCAAATAATGTCTGTATCCAACATTGAAATAACCACACAGGCGAATCTAAATTTCATGAAGCCAAGAAAGTAGATAATCCGTTTTGACAAAGATGATATGTCACAAGATTCAAAACGACGGACAGATATACTATTAGGATTTTGTATGGGACCGTCAGGGGTATATTGTCAGAAAAGCAACCATTAAATTTGGAAAAAACATAAAAGAAGGAATCTAATTCGGCTATTTTTCATTATTAACTAAAAAGAACTTTCCGACAAAGAAGTTTTCAAAGAAAAGTTAAGGTCATATTAAAATTAAGATCAGCAAAAATTTAAACCTATAATAATTCAAACTCAAAACGACCAGGAATTACTAATAAAGAATAAATGAAACCAAAAAACAATCATAACAAACATATAACAGGTACTAATATTAGAATAAATAAATCTTAAAACGAGGAAAACTTAAACTGAATGCGCAAATCAAGTTTTAAATGAACAAAAATCACTACAAAAGAATGTTTGGCTGCTGGTCCCTTCCCTAACTTTCCAAGACTTTTCAATAAACATATAGAAACAGATTTGTCATTAGAAACAAGAATTTGGCTACTGTCCCTTTCCCTAACTGTCAAAGTCTAAAGCCTACTGCGTCATTGGCGCTTTACTGAAACAAAAATAATGTTACTAATATTTTCTTTTGCACTTATAAAAACATTAAAAATTAAAAAAAATTACAGTGAAATAAAATCTTGAATTCACAAGCTTTCAGATATTAATATCATTATATATCAAATATTCAGTTTGATTTTATTAGTTCTTGCGAAGACGTTCGAGACACACATAGTTTTCAGTAAAGGGCCAATGATGCAGTTGGCTTTAGACTTTTACAGTAGCAACAAGCACATGACACCAAACTAGAAACAGTTCTATTACTACTGCTACTAATAACTCACTGCAGCATCAAGCCACCTGAGGTGAACACAAGTATGCAAGCTCCTTCTCCTTGACAATCTATTCCAAACCTCCCTCTTTACATCCTCCCAAAAAGTTATCACTTCCCTTAAATCTTTCGTTCAGCTGTTTTTCGTTTAGGTGATAAAATATAAAATTAAAAACTTAGTAAACGAAGTTGAATTATGATTCTAATTATTTTGTATGCTTTTACTCCTCATTAGCTCATTTCAACAGCTCTAATGAGCACAAATACACACATATAGAACATGATCCAAAGACACCATAGTCGTGCTTTTACATAGGATTTTTTTAGGGGGAGAGAGAGAATGATTGGGAATCGTAAGGGGGGCAATTACAAAAAAAAATTTGCTAGAGAATTTGAATTAGAAATTGAGGAAAATTTAGGAATTCGGGGGGCTATCCCCTCCCCTCATACCCGGGTACGCCCATGACGTTAATATACACTGATGAGCCACATGTCACCCTGCAGTATGATCGAACGGCTAACGTATTATTGACAAAGGCCTCAACTATGTGCAGGAAAACAAATCACAACTTATAGTTATTCCCATTATGTAGAGGCCCAAAGTGACTATTTAAGAACTACTTACTGATAGTCTGGCTACTGCTTTCATCTTTGCACTGGGGTTGTTAATGTGAATTCTTTCCTTCAGAAGATTACTTCCATAGGCAAAATAAAGGAAAGTATTTTTGGAGATGCTCATCGTGTTTCTTCAAACAATTCCTCTGAATAAGGGGAAAATGGATGCGAAACCTTTAAAAGAGGAAAATTAAAGAGAGCACGAAAAAGATAAAGACTAATACATTCTGATTCCAAAAAAAACTTAAAAATTGGAGAAAGAAGTCTGACCAAAATTTTGGTTTTGGGATTTTAGTTTGAGATTTCAAAGTATCAAAGGAATGACGTCTAATTGTTTGAATTGGTTTAAGTGGAAACTCACGCAACCGTCGATGTTTCAAGAAATTTAGAAATCGACTTTGATGAAGAATATCTCCATGTGTAGTTAAGCAGTTTTGGCAGTAAGGGGTTGCAAAATAAAAAAAAAAAGAAAGAAGGGTGCTGAAAAATCAGCGAAAATAAGTTAAAAACACGAGAAACTAGTTTAGGAGAGTGAAGCTTTTCTTTGAAACTGCAGTTATCTTTAGGAACCCACAGGTTATCAATGGTAGAATTTTTACGGGTAAAAAGCATCGTATAATTCAACTAATAAGTTATCCTTATTTATTTTCATGGTTAAAAGAGGCAACACTGACGAAAACGTGACACCGCCCCAAAAAAATGCATTTGGAACACCTTAAAGAAAAATCTTGGAAGATCTTGGTTTTCAGATATGAACAAATCTAAGATGGGTCCATGGAGGCAGTAGTGTAACCAGGATGGAGGAACCAAGGGGGTAGCTTCCCCCCGGGGCTGCCTCTGAGAAGGCACAAAACTGAGGTTTTTCTTTACTTGTATTGTGGTAGTGATGGCGGAGAGGAGGTGCAAATTTAAAATACATGCCTCTTTTGGTCAAATATATACCTGAATTGTAGGGTACACTTTTTTGTCTAATTTCTCTCTTATGCAGGAGATATGGATTTACCGATGAAACCCGAATTAGAAGCTCTCTGCCAGAGACCCTTTTTCAGACAATAAAGTGCAAATTATGTTCTAGCCGTGGGAAGGGTTTTGAACCCTACTCATGTTAATTTCTGCTCGTTCCGAGTTTGACCGGTCTGAGTTGAGCCGTGGGAAGGGTTTTGAACCATACTCATGTTAATTTCTGCTCGTTCTGAGTTTGACTCGGTTATTTATAGTAATTTCTGTTAGTTTTAGGTTTCATTTATTTATCAATGCTGAATCGTGGTAGTTTTACGCTTGGTAGATTTTTTGATTTTATTTTTGCTCATGTTTGGTTTAATGGAGTTCTTTACTTTCATTTGAAAAACTTACTTTGTGGGAAAAGTTTTTTTTAATTAATTCCAGTTCGTGTTATATTGGCATAGTCTTTTCAGAGAAATAGAAAAAAATAGTTTAAATCTTTTCAATTTTTCTTTAAGAATTTATAGTTTGGTCTGCTATTTGTATGCTGGAGAAGAACGTTCAACAATGTTTAACTACATACATCCTTTTAAAAATCTAGACACATAGAGTAGTATTTAATTTAGTTTTATACCTCCTATAGTTGACCTGAAATAGAAAACTTGATGCGACTCGCAAAAAATCTATCTATGCTCTTTGACAGCTTGGATACACTTACACTCTTATGGTTTAGTTAAGTTTAACTAAACCATAGTTATGGTTTAAGTTGGGTTTATGGTTTAGTTAAATTTTAAGAGCAGAAGTAGCAATAGAAGCAGCCACAAAAATTTGAACATAATACCCTCAGTCGTTCTTGGAATACTGCTGAGATCCCTGATTGACAATTAGCATCAACACAGTGTTTTTTAATTTAATCTTAAGGCAACACTTATTTTTTAAACAAAATGGGCGAATTGCATAATAAGGGGGAGGGGTTGAGCAACATAATAGTCCTAGAGATTCAGTTACAATACCGCTCAGATATGCTGAACAAAATGGCTATCTTAAATTTTGATCGAAGGCTAAATGCCCTCAATTTTAGGCTAAATGCCCTCTACCACTTTTGACGCTTAAAAACGACCTAGAACTTCCAATTTTCAACCAAATGAGCTTCTTATAAAATCAAACAACCATCACTTCCATAAAAACCTCAAATGCCCCGTAAAATTAATACTCTCACCCCCCCCCCCGGCTCTGGTAGTTTATATCAACCCTGTGTAACTATAACTTTTTATTCGACGTATTTCGGGAAAACACGACGTGTTGGGGGGGGGATAGATACCCTCGTATCAATTTGACTCTTATAAAGGGAACTAGAAATTTTGATTTCCAATCCAATGAATCCCCTCCGAAGCAGATACGACCATCCTTTCTATAAGAACCATATATGTCCCCGGGGCATAACTTAAAACCCTTACCCTGAGAGCTGTGGGGCGGGAGTGTCTTCCTCAAAGACATAATTTCCGGGCTCTTCAACTACAATGAACAAATTTACTATATCCAAATTTTGATTGGCCGTATTTGGAGAAATGATGCTCGTGGGGAGGGGGGAGGTTAGTCACCCACCGATTATTTTTAATATCAAAAGAGGCACTAGCCCTTTCATTTTTCATTCGAATGAACCTTTTTTGAAGTTTCGACCACAACACATTCAGTAAAACCTTACGTGCCCCAAGGGCGTATGTTACGACTTTCGCCCTGAAGGCTGTCGGAGGTTGTCATCCTCAAAGACACAATATCCGGACTTTTCAACTACGTTGAACAAAATGGCTATTTAAAAATATTTATGAATGCATTTGGGGAAAGGGTGAGCGTGAGAGGGGAGAAGGGTTAGTCACCCTCCAATCACTTTCGATAATAAAAAGGCCAATAGCCGTTTCAATTTTCAATCGAATGAGCCTTTTTTGAAGTTTCTACGGCAACTCCTTCGATACGAAGTACCCTGGCCTCAGACCCATTGCGTCAACATCGTTCTTCACTTCGGCATCGCTATTGCGCTGCCTATGATTTATGTTTTGCTGAGGACGCCCCTTGGACATAAGGTCGAAATATTCATTCAAATATAGAATTCCACTGTCTTGCGAAATGAATCCCCTAATGTTCTTCTTGTTGTTGATGTTTATGATTGAAAGACAGTGTAGTCTTCGTCGCTATTTACGATTACCGAACTTAATTAGGCTAATTTTGGCTACTCCTCTGACAAAAATGGTCCTAATTAAGATTTCATCAACAAATTTAACGCATACGACAGAAATCAGACAGAAAAAATACACACTGTTTGATTACCAATTTTGTGTTCAGTATATGTCTCGAGTGGGGGTCATTTAGATGGAAAAATGTTAAGAAAACAATTGTTACTTCACAATATGCAGAATAATCGCAGCTGACACATTTTGACTGCAGCTCCACTAAACTCCACCCCCAATATGCAAATATATAGTCCACATTATATATTTCTCATGCATTTCGCCACCCATTACTCTTGTTTTTCCAGTTTTTGTTTCGTCACAGTTGATTCAATTACGGGAGCACGATTTGAAACCCGATATACGCATCAGCAGAATGCATGGAATACATATAATTTGGGTAAAATTTTAGACTTGCTACTTTTGGCTATCTTGGAAAGTAGTTAGGCTAGCAAATAAAACCTTCAGAGATGGATCTACAGACTGAATTGTGTCCCGGGAAGGTATTTTGAAGTACCTACCTCCTCTCCTTCTCCCTCCACAGGGCACTGACCTTTGATGACCTTATAAAATCTTTATTTTGTAAAAGTGAAACCTTCCAAAATATATCTTCTGCTTAGATGAAGTACAAAAGATGTATATTTAGCTTCACAACTTTTCTCAATTCCAATTTACAACGTTTCAAAGAGCCACAAATACATTTCCTTAAAACTAGAAAAAAAACTCAGTAAATCTTTAGTTTCGTCACAATGCTAATTCTAGGAGCGCATCCATTTCTGGTTGACCCTCCCCCTCCACAGGGCAAACTAAAAATGTGTAAAGTGGGCTTGCTTACAAGTAACATTACCTACAGAGCGAAGCGTATCAGTGCATGAGCCCCGCGGGCAGCGGGGCGAGGTTCCTGTTCTATATTTAGTATTTAGTTTTACCACTCTTTGCTGAATAAATATAGAATACGGACCTCGCCCCGCTGCCCGTGGGGCTCATGGAAAAAATAGTGTGCAAAAATATACCGTAGTCCAATTTCTATTTTTTCCATGCGTTTCAATTAGTATACCCACAAATTAAACCAACGTGGACAAAATAAAAAAAACGGAGAGGATATAGGAAATATATAATCTGGATAAATTTTTCATTGTTCATATTATTGATTGCGTTTTCGATAAAATACCGAAAATACGAAAGCCGACGGAAGAAGGTGTAGAACGGTCAGGTTATGCTATTTTAAGCCTTTTTTATACCCAAAAACTAAAAATATTTTGGTCATTTTCAAGAGCACAAAAAGGGCTTAATTTGAATTAGCAATAGAAGCGATTATTATATTCGTAAAGAGCTTTACAAAAAAGGCATTGAATGGCATGTTCACTTTATTCGTAAGTCAATAATATGGAAAACGACAAATTTACCATAATTTGGGCTATATATTTGCACACTAGTGGAGAAGATTTGGAATTAAATATAGTAGGAGCTCATTCAAAATGATATCAATACAATTTGGCTTTTCCTTCTCAAAAGCCCCAAATCTAGGCTACTATCTGTGGGAAAATCAACAAGTATTGCGTGAACTTACCGATTCAAAAGAAACAAACGTATAGTCTTTTGTCCAACTTAAGAGACCCTAATCCACTCCTTTCCTCGTCAAGTTGTAGACAAAGACTGATTGAAGATTGAAGTTAACTGCATAACAAGAATTTTTAAAACTGGCGATTGCGTAATTCAATAGTTTGAAGAAGATAGATGGCGATAAAGCTGATCAAACATTTTAAACGATAACCCATATACTTTTATAAAAAAAAGGGACGCGTGGAAGAGTAGTTGTCTGCCGAGAGTAAACAAATTTCGTCGAAAAATTTGTCTGTCAAGAGCTGAAATCAAGCAGTTCGTGATAACAAACCGTGAGTAAGAAGCAACCAAGTTCCAGTCTAATGCTGGAATAAGGCAGACCCGTTTAGTGTCCCAGCCCCGTGGAACACATCTGGGGTTTGTCCCCAGGGGAAAAATACTTTGGCAACATCTAAGTTCGGGTTAAGTTCAAGTTCTATTTATTTTCATAAAATAACAATAACAAAACAATATCCCAAAGGGCTCAATGGCCCGTTATTTGGGAAACGGCATACAATAAATAAAGAATCATAAAAACTTGTCATAAACATACTAAACAACATCTAAATATAAATATGTAAGGAAAAGAAATCAACTCACCGGCAGTCCCCACGAAACAGCGACCCTCACATCACCCGATAATAAAATACAAATTAAGATTCACGCGTCATCGAGGATACAACACCAACAAAACAACAACCCAAAAAAAGGAAAAAAAATAATAATAAATAAACCATAAGAAACATTTAATAAGAAGCCTTTAATAAGAAACTTTTCATCTGTCTCTTAAAGGAGCCAAGTGTTCATGACTGCCGGATCTCAGCGGGAACCAAGTTCCAAGCACGTCCCACAGTCACAGCCAGGCCGAAGTCTGAACGAACCGAGGGACTAGCTGGAATCATCACATCCTCCCGGTTACGAACGATATATAAATTTACTTCCCCTACTAGTTTAAGCAGTCCCGAAAAACAACATGGGAGATCTCCCTGGAAATATTGATATGCCAACGAAGATAGAGATAAAACATAAATATCTTTAATTTTGAGGAAGTCAAGAGGAGTGTGTGTAGCCGACTGGAGAATTCTTGCCGATTTCTCATAAAGATTGTGAATAGGAGCAAGTACCGAGGGAAATGTGGACATCCACACAGACGAACAGTAACATATACAAGGGTAAATCAGAGAAAAGTATAAAAGACGGAGGATAGGGAAAGGGAATAAACGCTTAAATTTTCTGATGATCCCAAGTCCACGGGAAATTTTCACTCTTATTAATTGAACATGCCACTTAAATGATAAATTTTCATCCAAAAGAACTCCCAGGAATCACACATATCGATCCGGGGGATGACTTATGGAGCCTCTTGGTGTATGAAGCTCAGTAATTGTGGGGCAGCTCACACCTTTACGAGAAAAAATAAGAAGGTAGGACTTTTTTACATTTAA
>NC_088874.1:33274473-33276973 GCF_032884065.1 Artemia franciscana | reverse complement strand
TCTAGTTATACCAAGACCTAGCAACCTGGAGTTAGATATAGTTTGGCTGCAGTTACCCGTACTGCGGTAGGAGATACTTTTGCAGGTCAGGTTGATTTAGGTAGTGATTCATTGTCCTCTGTTGATGGTATTCTTATTGTTCAAATAGATTCAAGTCTCATTTCATTGCCTGGCCTTTGTGTCTGACAGTGTGCTTTGCTTCCATTTCCCCTGTGTCTGTCTTTGTGTGTTTCGTGTGCCTGACTCTGTGTATTTGTGTGTGTGTGTTGGCTTTTGTGTCTCTCTCTGTGCCTGTGTGTCTGAATCTGTGTGTTTCTTGTCGCTGTATCTGTCTTTGTGTGTTTGTGCGTCTGGCTCGGTGTGTTTTTACGTGTGTTTTTTTTTCTCTCTCTCTCTCTTTCTGTGCTTGAGTGTCTATTCTGTGTGTTTGTGTCAGTGAGTTTAGCATCTCTTTTTCAGTGCCTGTGTCTGAATCTCTGTGTTTTTGTTCCTTTGTCTGTCTTTGTGTGTTTTGTGTGTTTCTCTCTCTCTCTTTCTCTTTCTAATTCTCTCTCTCTCTCTCTCTCTCTCTCTCTCCTCCTCCTCCTCTCTCTCTCTCTCTCTCTCTACGTAAGACCGGGGAAATCTCCGGTCTTACTTTCGATTAAGAGCGAAACAAACTAAAGCGAACAAACATCTTTCATGACGTATTTTAAAGGTTCCGTGAATTAAAACATATCTTTTGTGATCGGTTTGGGGAATACCTTGATGCAACATCTCGAGGGAAAAATTACCTTGAAGAAAAAAAAATATGTCGAAGAAAATATGTTGAAGAAAAAAATATCTCGGAACAAAAGAAAATCTTGAAGAAAAAGAAAACTCGAAGAAAAAAACACTTTAAATCAAAAATCTCGAATAAAATATCATGACGAAAAAAGAAATCTCGAAGAAAAAACACCTTGAAGAAAAAACACCTTAAAGAAAAAACAATAACATCTCGTAAAGTATTACGTAACACCCACCTGCGCACATTACGTTCATCCTCATTTACAACCGGGGGTTCCCAGCTTGACTAGTGGCGGTGAGCTCTAGTAAAACAAGACACGCTTTGTCATCCTCAATAAACTTACATAGGTAAACGATCTCTTATTACGTAACAAATAGGTGTGTCTATCAATACCAACGTCTTGAGGGAATCACCGTTAAAATCCTTCGTGATTAACGGTGAAGAAGAAAAATGGCGGCTACGTGTCTCTTTGAAGCTGAAATGGTGTCACTACTAGGAATGGACATGGATTAATTGTAATCGTAACGCTAACAAACGGAGTTTGGATGTCAATAATATATCAAGGATAATGGAATTTCTACGCTGATTCCAAATATATAATATTAACTAGGCTTAGTGCTACCCATAAAAAGGTACAAGCCTCAGAAAATTTAGTAGATTTTCAAAATCAGGGAAAACACCCTCTAAAAAACCAATAATCTTAATTAAAATCGCTCAATCAAAATTCAGCGTATCATATAACCGAATAGCAGATGCTTAAAGCTCGTATCTGCAAAAGTAAGAAATTTTGTATTTTTTGTCAGAAGCAAGATCACAGATGCATGTTTTTTTCCAGGGGTCTAACTGACGGTCCTAAAACATCGGGAGAGGGCTCATTGGAACGAAAATTTTAAGTTATTAGCGCCCTTTCCCTAGCAACTAAAAGATTGGAGGACATCTAGTCCCTCTCTCACGACCCTTATTTCCCAAAAATATTTCGAAACAAATTTTGAGATAGCTATTTTGTTCAGCATAGTTGAAAAATACTAAAAGTATTCCTTTGGAGAAAAGATCTCCTCCCCGGGCCCCTTGGGGATAAGCCTTATAAAATTATACAACTTGCCCATTGTTCACGTATGTTATTTGTTAATGGGAAGTATACAACATATTTTGGGGGAATTTCTTCCTACTTGATGTGGTTTTCCATGGGGGTGATTCTCTGTGTGAAGGGAAATTTCCGTAGACGAACTTTGTAGGGGAAATATGACACAGCGGACGGTTTGATAGAATTCCTACATGGAATTATTTTTATTTGTCTTACTTTTTCTTTGCCTGGGGGAATTTTTATAACGTGTTTGGATTTCCGGGAAATGGCTTCAACGAAAGGAGGGATTTCCACACAGTGATCGGAAAAATGATCAAATTCAAATGAAAGTTTGGTAAGGGAGGAATTTTTCAGGCTGAATTGTCTGCAAGAATGTTTAAGGAGGGAGGATCTTCAACGAGGATGGGATGGGCCGTGAAAAGAATTTTGTCAGGGGAGGGGGATTTTACGCGGAAGGAGGTGTCCAAGGGGGAATTTCCCGTGAGGGGAAGGAAATTTTCATGAATGGTGAGCCCAGCCATTATATGAAAACGATCAAAAATTAAATAAAAAAACAAGTTTTTCAACCGAAAGTAAGGAGCAGCATTCAAACTAAAAAGCGAAAAGAAATTGGTACGTATGTGAATGGGTCGCCCCCCTTTCTTAATGCC